>NW_026370132.1:0-257 GCF_001194135.2 Octopus bimaculoides | reverse complement strand
TTCTTCTACAGTCAAGCTATCTCATATTTAAGAGGATAGTATACGTCAACTTTCTTGCCTTCCTTCATAACTATCTGTCACTCAAATGGCTATGCAATATCAAATATAGAACATATGTAGTTTGCATTGTTCACCACCGGGCCTGTGTTTTGTTGTGCTCAAACACCTGGTCTGTTCGAATATCATAATCATCATCGTCATTATCACTATTGTTGTTGTTGTTGTTATTATTATCATTATTATTATTATTATTATTA
>NW_026370131.1:0-319 GCF_001194135.2 Octopus bimaculoides | reverse complement strand
GTTAGACTCTGGTAGGACCGTAGTTAGACTCTCCGTTCGATAATAATACGCGTGAGGAGTCTAGTGCGGTCTTGTGTGAGTATGTATATGCTAAATAAAATGAGACAACAAAAGCAAGGCTGTCTGGAGTTTATAGGACATTTATAAAGAGAAAGGTAGTCTTACAGCTGTTTCTATTACTCCGTTTTTCTTTCTTTCTTTCTTTCTTTCTTTCTTTCTTTCTTTCTTTCTTTCCTCCCCATTTCCTTCTGACTAATGCCATTCTCCTCCTAACATACATATCTATTCTCTTCTCTCTATCTACTTACCCCTACCAGTA
>NW_026370130.1:0-243 GCF_001194135.2 Octopus bimaculoides | reverse complement strand
AGAACGGAGAAAGAGGAAAATGGTACCGATGCCCACGTATATATATACGACAGGATTTTTCAGTTTCCGTCTATCAAATCCACTCACAAGGCTTTGGTCGGCTCGAGGCGATAGTAGAAGACACAGGCCCAAAGTGGCACGCAGTGGGACTGAACCCGGAGCCATATGGTTGGTAAGCGAGCAAGCTACTTACCAAAAGGTATGTGAGCATATGCATATATACATACATATATGTACATACCT
>NW_026370129.1:0-327 GCF_001194135.2 Octopus bimaculoides | reverse complement strand
CTCACACGGTTACTTGCGCATCCGATTGGGCCAACACGCGCCCCCATCAAATTAAGTCAAATTCTATATACAGATACATAACTGTCTAATACTATATGTAATATTTGTAAACAAACCCGAAGGTTTTTAAATTACGGAGGAAGAGCGACTATGGAAGTATAGAAGTCTTTTATGCAATAATAACTATATGATAACATATAATAATAATAATTATATATATATTGTATAGAAAACTTTCATTGTCACTCTTTCTCTGTAACTTACAAAGCCTTCGAGTTTGTTTACAAATATTATATATATGTGTGTGTGTGTGTGTGTGTGTGTGTG
>NW_026370128.1:0-631 GCF_001194135.2 Octopus bimaculoides | reverse complement strand
ATATATATATATATATATATATTAGAAAAAAGACAACAAAGGAAAAAAAGGCTAGGACGTGGTACATACAAAGTATTAATAAGAAGCTCAAAGAAGGAAAGAAACAGTGATTGTTTTACGTTTCGGGCAAAGCTCTTCTTCAGAAACAAGAGACATAAGAAAGTCCAAAAGAAAAGGGATGAAGAAAAAAATCGCCAACAGTCCGTATATATATATATATATGAGACGTTTTGGTATCTAGAAGACCCTAAAACACAACTCCTAAAACACTACCCCTCAACACTACTAAACAAATTTAATGAGGCCCTAAGTACATGCAACCACCGCTTCTTTCATACCTTCAAATTTTGCCACAAATCTAAATGCAACCTAAATAACCACACAGTATATATCCACAACACTCCGTAGGTAATCCCCAACAACCCTTCTTTTCCCCATTTTAATTTTTCATCTTTAATTAACTCCCCTATCTTACTTTAAGGAGCACAATCATTTAATACTATATCTATGGACATACAAGGGGATACATGTGTGTGTAAATGTGTATACAGGTATTTGATGTATGTATTTGCATGTGGGTATATATATATATATATACATATACACACACACGCACAAATATGTATATATG
>NW_026370127.1:0-269 GCF_001194135.2 Octopus bimaculoides | reverse complement strand
GTGTGTGTGTGTGTGTGTGTGTGTGTGTGTACATATACATACATACATACACATTTATGTACATTTATCGATGAGTGATATGTCTGGGCATGTGTGTGTATACGTATGTGCATGTGTATGCATGCGTGTGGGTATGTTCGCTTATATACATTATATGTGTTAATACGTATGCCATATGAGAACTTTCACATCTTCAAATTTCCAATATAAATCTTCACAAATGTACTAAGTACCCTTTTTCTTTAATATATAAAATGATTATATATATA
>NW_026370126.1:0-255 GCF_001194135.2 Octopus bimaculoides | reverse complement strand
CTCTCTGCTCAGCTAACCCTTTACTTTATGCTAAATTGGATGCTGGCATTGCATCCGTTTGACCACCACCACCACCACCACCACTCATGACAGCGATGACAGTGACGATGACGACGACGACGACGACGACGATGTTGATGATGATGATGATGATGGTGGTGGTGGTGGTGGTGGTGGTGGTGGTGAACAGAATTAGAAAGACTGCTAGCAATGATAGTGTGAAGGCTCATAGACGATGATTATGACGATGGTGAT
>NW_026370125.1:0-1466 GCF_001194135.2 Octopus bimaculoides | reverse complement strand
TATATATATATATACATATATTCATATATACGAATGCGTATATGTGCATATATACATGTATGAATATATGCACCTATGTATGTATGTATGTATGTGTGTATTTACACGTAGACATTTAGTTACTTACGGTAATGTTGAATGTTTGTTATAATTCATCTGATGTTGTTGACTTAATCGCTTCAATTTTGATTATATTTACTTATATTTTCATTTTGTTTACTTTCCTGGTTCTGTGTAGGCGGTTGAAAGCAGTGGATATTCTTACAATGGAAATTTACACACCTAAAAACGAATATACAGATTACATTTATTACAAGTACATATTTATAAATAAACACTTAAGGCGCAGGAGTGGCTGTGTGGCTGTGTGGTAAGTAGCTTGCTTACCAACCACATGGTTCTGGGTTCAGTCCCACTGCGTGGCACCTTGGGCAAGTGTCTTCTACTATAGCCTCGGGCCGACCAAAGCCTTGTGAGTGGATTTGGTAGACGGAAACTGAAAGAAGCCTGTCGTATATATGTATATATATAAATGTATGTGTGTGTAAATGTTTGTGTGTCTGTGTTTGACCCCCCAACTTCGCTTGACAACCGATGCTGGTGTGATTACGTCCCCGTAAGTTAGCGGTTCGGCAAAAGAGTTCGATAGAATAAGTAGTAGGCTTACAAAGAATAAGTCCCAGGGTCGATTTGCTCGACTAAAGGCGGTGCTCCAGCATGGCCGCAGTCAAATGACTGAAACAAGTAAAAAAGTAAAAGAGTAAAGGGTATGTGCTCGTGTGTATTTGATTGTGTATATATTAATGTATATATTTTTCTGTGGGTGTATGTTAGAGGGAATACTGAAAAGTTCTTGACTAGCTTCGGAATAAAGAAAATACAGGAGGAATAAAGAAAATACATGCGAAATAAATGTATAAATATATATACACACAGATGTATCATTGAATATTAATGTATATACACACATATATGAAATTATATATATATACATTAAATATATACATATGTGTGTGAGTGCATATTTTTATGTACGTAGCCTCTATGTCCGCGTAAGTATATATATATATATATATATATATATATACCAACACATATACATATACATACGCACACGCGCGTACACACTCACTCACACATACGCATATATATATATACATATATATAATATAAACACAATATTAAATTCGTATATACATATGAATAGGGATAAGGAAATCTGATAATTCTTATGGTTAGGAAAATACAGTTATTCATGTGCTGATTGAAATATTGCCTCAGGGATATTAATAAGGAAAATCATGGCAAAAAGGAGTATCATTGTTGGGAGATTAACGACCATAATGGCAATGAAGATGAGGACGATGATTATTATTATGATTATCATCATCATGTTCAGCATGACAAATTTTATTAAAATGTTGATGAAATATGTTGTGTGGGTGTGTGTATGTATATGAATATAT
>NW_026370124.1:0-319 GCF_001194135.2 Octopus bimaculoides | reverse complement strand
TCAGCTACACTTTGGCATAAATAGTTTGAGATTTGGTTCAGTAGAATAAAGGGTTCCATCAACGCATCTACGATCCCAAGTGGGCAGTAAGGCAGAAATCCATCTTCAATTAACATAATCTTTTTAATTTTAATTTAAAAGTATACTTTTCGTAGGCTCAAATGATAGAAAATGCATGAGGAATTCCGAATCGTTAGTCGCATTGGAAAAAAAATCAGCAGAAAAACAATTATGAGGCAAAATATTACGAAATTTTATGTCAGTAAGAAAGGAAGTAAGAAGTAACACTTAAGCAATAAGAATAAAGAATATATTTCTA
>NW_026370122.1:0-336 GCF_001194135.2 Octopus bimaculoides | reverse complement strand
TTCTTTTTTTCAGTATAAGTTATTTACGGATTATAAACACTCCTCTGCTTGTCACAAAAGCGTCTGTGTTGTGGTATGAAGGGGAAATTAAGGAACAGGAGGGTTGACATTAAAAAAACAAGGAGAAATGAGCTTTTCTTCTTACCTGTCGACAATCTGGAGGGGAAGGTTTTCTTCTCTTCGTTGCAAACACGTTCGGTTTCCATGACACCCAGTTGCCCTCTGACCTCTTCCACTCACCATTACGCATGCTCTGATCCTCACTTCCGTAACGGACACCTGACAAAACCAAAATATTCTCTCACTTACGCCTTAATTACAACTTCTGCTCAAATA
>NW_026370121.1:0-238 GCF_001194135.2 Octopus bimaculoides | reverse complement strand
ATACGCACACATACACACGCACACACAGACACACACACATATATATATTTTCTCAAACGCAATTCCATCTGTCCGTCTCCCTCTCTTTACTCTTTGAGACTTCTGTCAGTTCTTCATGTCATTCTCTGATAAACCTTATCGTCGCCACCTTCTCCGCTTCCTCTCGTCTCCTTGCCCTCCATATCTGATCTCTGTCTCTTGAACACTTCAATCCCACCTCTCCACCCCGATCTATCTA
>NW_026370120.1:0-310 GCF_001194135.2 Octopus bimaculoides | reverse complement strand
ATATATATATACATAATACATAAGACGAGTTTCAACACAGTTTCCACCTTACAAATTTGATCTTCCATTCTACAAGGCATTCGTAGGACCAGAACTATTGTTGTAGGGGTCACTTTCCCAATGTGTCGTGGTATGACACTGAGCCTGAACCCACGTGACTGCGAGTTAACTTCAGAACTACACAATCATGCTTGTGAGCATGTCCATTTCAAGCTATAGAAAAGTGCATATTTATACATACATAAATATATATCAACATGCATTTATCTCTCTCTCTCTCTCTCTCTCTCTCTCTCTCTCTCTCTCTCTC
>NW_026370119.1:0-471 GCF_001194135.2 Octopus bimaculoides | reverse complement strand
TGTAATCCACAGAGGACCAGCTTCATTTTGATGCATGATACATGTTCCTGCGTTGGTAATTATACCTGTCCTAAATAAAATGGCGTAACTTTTTGACTCACCCTCGTACGTATGTAAATTCGTACATACATGAATGGAGATGGAAAAATACAGAGATATAAACATATTCACGCACCCACATTATAGGCACACATCTTCGCATAGGCATGCTGATATACATACAACCATTCATATATTAGTACAGATTTATATAGTAGGCGCTTCGAAATACATGTATATAAATCAATTCAGATATGAGTTTGACGACACAGATACACCTAATAGACATCAGTAAAAGGTAATCCCAACTATATGTGTGTATATGTATACTATCCCCAGAGACGTAATCTTCTTCTTGGGATGACTTTTGAGCATATATCAGTACGGATATTTGATGACAATGTTTTTATTTATTTTCATTTTTACGCATCC
>NW_026370118.1:0-369 GCF_001194135.2 Octopus bimaculoides | reverse complement strand
AGCGTTTTCAGCATAGGGTCCTTTACAATTTTTTGACCAAGACACGAAAATAATTACTTCGAAATGCATGCTTCCATCGACATGGCGATGGACCACCATGGACTAACCAGATGTGTTTACATCTTTTCATCTGCAGCGAGAATATTCTTCCATAACAAAATAGTAGTCTTTTTACAGGGTAGAATGCTTCAAACATATTTTAATTGCTTACAAATTCATATATACACGCACATACACATACACAATCACACATAAATGCATATATATATATATATATAGATAACTACACAGATATTTATATATATCATATATAGATATATATCTATGCACATAGAGGGATATATAAGTATTCATATATATATATATATA
>NW_026370116.1:0-266 GCF_001194135.2 Octopus bimaculoides | reverse complement strand
TGATTGCATATTATTAACAAATTGGTCATCTTCGTTTCTTACAGCTGTTTGAATTAATACTCAATACTTTCATTACAAATTTGTAGATTAAATTTACATTTATGTGGCATGAGTATCAATGATGTACCTTTGGATGTTATATGCTGGCTTGTCAATTCGTTTTAGCCGTCTGCTGAAATTAATTGATAAGCCCACATATAACATCCAAAAGTAAATCCTTTTTTCTCTGATGAAATTATACTCATGTCACATAAATGTAAATTTAA
>NW_026370115.1:0-387 GCF_001194135.2 Octopus bimaculoides | reverse complement strand
TTGATATTAATCAATTAAAACCAGTGGTCTAACATATTAAAAAATCCGAAATATACATTTATATAGATATATAAATGTATACGCATGCACATACACGCTCCTTTATATACATGCATGAATATATGTTACCAAATTTGACCCTCCGCAGATCCCCCAATTTTTTTTTTTTTTTTGCGGGAGCAACTGCCTTATGAAACCTTATATTGTCGCTAATTACTCGAAATGAGGAGTAGATGACACCCAACAACTTATGAAGTGTCGTTTTTTATGTTACTTGTCTTGTTTTCCATTTGTTTCTCTCGTTGTTCGCATACACAAGTTTATCTTCGTATTTCATCTAATACATCTGTTTGTTGTCTACACCACCTGTCTTCGTCTTTTGTTTCT
>NW_026370114.1:0-207 GCF_001194135.2 Octopus bimaculoides | reverse complement strand
ATCCCGGCTGTAAGGCCTTATTTCCATATACGTCAGCTTAATTTTATTCGCCCTTAGTCGAAAGGCATCTGTTGTTTTGTCCTGTTATTATTCCTACTGTATTTGTGTAACATTGTTCGTTTTTTCCGTCCTTGTTTTTGTATACATGTTTTTCTTGTTTTTCTTCCAAGGAATCTAATGCTCTTAGCTTAGTTTTTCCTTGGGGCT
>NW_026370113.1:0-2359 GCF_001194135.2 Octopus bimaculoides | reverse complement strand
GAGCTAACCCCAGCCAGAATCGAACCCACAAATCAACGCTAACACGGCTCTTTGTGCATCCGATGGCGCCAAACGTTCGCCCATCAATTTCAGCGATATTTCGCGTTTGTCTACAAGTATTATATGTAGTATTAGACAGTTTAAGTACATATTAACTAAATTCGGCTGAAATTGATGGGTGAGCATTTGGCCCAATCGGATGCGCAAGGAGCCATGTTAGCGTTGATTTGTAGGTTCGGTTCTGGCTGGTATTTTTTCATCCTTCTTCAGTCATTTGTTTGTATTTAAAAACTGTCGCTTCAAATCGGAGAATAAAATATTATTACTAAATACTATTCTACAGTTATTATACCAGCAGATCTCCGTAATAGCTTTCCGTCCGTAACTTCCAAAGCCTTTCGCATTTGTTTATAAGTATTATATGTAGTTATGTGATTGACCGTTGACTGAACACTATTCAATTTTTTTTCTCCGTGTTTTTCTCCTTGTCTCCGTATTCTTTCTGTTGAAGAGCGTAGCTCGAAACGTCAAAGACTTTCCGTATTCCCGAGCGTCATACTAATATATACTTTTGTTATTTACACCACCTGTCCTCGTCTGTTGTTATTATTTGTATATTCTCCCATATATATATATATATATAAACAAACAGTAAATGAGTATATGCATATATACGTACAGGTATGTGCATACCGACATCCACCTGTATGTATAGGTGCATATCTGGGTACAGGACATTGCAAACAAAACGTAGACGAGAAAGCACACAAGCCACATAGAGAACATTCTTCTTCATCAGCTACCCCCGTTTTACTATTTTTAAGAAAGCTGACAGAGTTGCTACCGTAAATATAATTAGTGTCCAATCTTCAACTTTTAATTCATGATTCATTATGAGGCCTTGTGGAATGGTTATAGCGTTTGATCATCGGACAAGAAAAAGGTTTTGTTATATTACTTTTGATGCTTTACGACCTGAGTTCAAATTTTGTTGAGACCAAAGTTGTCTTTCATATCTTCAAGGGTTGATAAAAATAAAGTACTAGTCAAATACTGCCCACCAGGTGTTAACTGACTTCGTCCCCTCAAAACTCTTGACCTTGTTCCCAATTTAGAAACCATTATTGTGGTATTTTTGTATCATTCATAAGTCATGTCATTTTCCCTCCTCTGTCTTCCAACTAACAGAATATTTGATAGGGATATCGGTATATAATGGTAATTACTTCGTGTATAGACCGATTCCAGCTAAAATTTACTTTTCACAGTCGTAATATTGCTATGTATATTTTATTCTTGTAGAAGAGGATACGAGTAGAGTAAATATTTAGCAGTCAATGTAAAAGACAGAATGGAAGCTTGAGTCCAATTACGGAATACGAAACTTTAAGTAAACTCGAACTTTCACCTTACGTTTTATATTGTACACCGAATAATTACTTCTACCCCATCATACCCACAAGATCTTTTTTTAAAGAGAAAAAGTGAAATATTCTACGAGATGAAAGGCAGAAGGAACAGAAAATCTACATGACACCTAAATGACAAAAAAAAAACTCATTTAATGATAGGAAAATGTCAGGCTTCACTCTGAATCAAGAATTTACAGTACAATGGAATTCGTTTTTTCAAACAGACTTGGCTGTTGGTTGGAGGCGGGATTTGGTTATGCGGTAGAATAACTTCTACATCACAACAGCTGTTGGTTTCACCTTACCAAACAAAACATCGCTTGTTTCAATGAACTTCCCCGCTGAAACACACATTAAAAAAACTTGATCTTTCCCATTGAGTGCCTCCATCTTGGTTGGATTAAAGTATGGTTGTTCGCGCCTTTATTCTGTTTCGTGTTCCCTCTGTATCTACGCCTTAGATATAACTGCGAAAAATCTTATCTATGGATTATATTCACTGAGGATATAAATGTAGTCTCTGAGTTGAACCAATGAAATGTAAGGATACTAAAACGTGCGTTTTAAGATAAAGCAGAGGAAAACAAGAATATATAATATCAAACTTGGTGTAGGTTTCAACCTTCGTTTTATGATAATGTTTGCACAAGAAATAATTACTTTCAATAATTATTTCTAATTTGTCTAAGGAAGAGGATATAATGAATAGAATGATCAAGCAAAAATATCGGTTATAGGAAAATCTTGCCGTAAACATTTTTGCCGTGGCGAAATTCGCTGAAAGACAAATTCGCCATACGGACAACGGTAAAGTGTATTATATCAGATCAAGGATATGCAGGAGAAATGAAGGGAAAAATAAAGTGACAATAATGCAAGAAATAGAGATAAATGCTTCGATTCAATCCACAAGATTATTTGCGCAGCATTGCTTGGAATTTTCACAC
>NW_026370112.1:0-541 GCF_001194135.2 Octopus bimaculoides | reverse complement strand
AAAATTTTTTTAAATTCCTTATTTGGCTCTGGCCCCTATCACTTATCTGCCCCTGGCCGTGCTCTGAATTTGCCCCCTCAAAATTGAGAGTTGGTTCTATTTCTGATTGATTGTATCCCTTTTCACTATATCGGCGTTAAGTGATCGCAGTAAATGAAGGTCACTGATGACAGCTGACAGGTGCATACGGCCATTCTGGAGCACAGGCTGCTTTGTGAGGTGTTAACGTTTCTGATATTAAACATTTCAAACACTCCCCATTTGTTGCAGTTGTTTTTTCTGGTTTTTTTTTATGCCTCCTGCGATTCATGTTTTATATTTTTTACCCAGATTTTACATGTTTCTGTTATTTCTGCTTTAACAGTTGCTAATTAAGACATTTTCAGTAATTTAATCTCATTTATTAACACTCTCCTTTTGATGTCCTCTCTTCAAATGCTTAGAATGCCATGAATGTACTGGAATCAGTTTATTCTTGGGACAAATCTGCTGAGTCTTTTGTGTTGTTAATTTTGTACATTGTCTTTGTATCAGATTACCC
>NW_026370111.1:0-239 GCF_001194135.2 Octopus bimaculoides | reverse complement strand
TTCTTTTCTCTCTTTTTCTTTCCATCTTTATTCATTTATTTGTTTATTTGTATATTTCTTTGTTTACTTCTTTGTTTTTGTTGTTTTGTAATAATATTATCTTTGTTCTATTGTTTTTCATTTGTCGGCTGCAGTTCCGTTATTACTTCTGTTGTATGTATATGTATAGAGGTTTTGAGCGTGTGCGTATGTGATATTTATATGTGCGTGTATGTATATAGATAGATAGATATAGATAT
>NW_026370110.1:0-972 GCF_001194135.2 Octopus bimaculoides | reverse complement strand
TTTTAACTGTTGGTTTGGTGGTTGTTTTGTAGAGCTTCGCATTTGTTAGTCGTCTCTTTAGCGATCTACGTTGCTTTTTGCATTTTATGAGTTTGTGCATTTTCAGGATGTCATTCATTTTTGGATCTCTAGTTAGTAAAGGAGGATTTTGCACAATAGTGTTGAATGCCTGACTGTTTCTGGGGTTGTGTGTTGATATAAATAGTAGTGTTTTGAGATGAGTTGTGGTGTTATGTTTTGTTGTTCTTAATGTTTTTATGTCTAATTTTTTGGCACGTTTAATTCCCTCGTCTCAAAGTGAGGGTGGATATTGTCTTTCAGTAAGCGTTGTTTTGAGGTCTTGAAGACAAAGGTCCCGAGGTGTTCTATCAGACACTATTGTGCAAATCCTTTTTGCCAAATTGAGAGGGATATTTATTTTGATGTGTTTCGGGTGGCATGAGCTAAAGAGGAGATATTGTTTAGAATCAGTTGGTTTATATTAGATGTCAGTTATGATTTGATTGTTGACTTTTTTTTATCGTGACGTCTAAAAATGGGAGCTGTTCTTTGTTATATTCCATTGTGAATTGAATGTTACTATTTATATCATTTAGTGTTGATTTGAAATCCAAAAGTTTGTCGATGTTCTCCTTCCAAATGATAAAACAATCATCCAGATATCTTTTCCAATTTTCTCTTATGTAAAGGTAAAATGGGTACCCATATTTCTGAAGTGAAACTTCATATAAGGTGAATTCAAAATAACCCATTATTAGGTTCGCAAGAACAGGGGCTGCTTTCGTTCCCATCGCAATTCGCGTTTCTGACGATAGTATGTGTCATCAAATAGAAAATAATTGTTCTGAAGTATAAATTTTAAAGATTCAATAATAAAGATCTGATTTATGCGTTCCGGGAATACTTCGGGGTACTTTTCCAGCCAGAATTTAATTGCTTTTATTCCATAATCATGTGGGATGTTGGTGTAAA
>NW_026370109.1:0-472 GCF_001194135.2 Octopus bimaculoides | reverse complement strand
ATACATATATATATATAAAATTAGACACACACACATGCACACAGACACTCACCTTCCCGTCTACTTACTGTACATAAAGACGTGTTCCACCCACACATGCTAGCGGAACTTTTTCCTAATAATAGCAACAGTCATCCATGAACACAAAACATCTCCAAACTCTTCCCTTATACATATACACAACAACGCCCACATATACACACCTACAGGAGTACATTAACGCACGCTCTCTTTCATAGACATACATACACGTACACATACAAATTGTTTTATATAAGCAAATATCCACATAACATGTCTAGTAATGGCCATCGTTTATAAAACACACTTGCTCTTTAACCACATACACATGTAGATATTTCACGAGTAGGTACACACACAGACACACTCACAGACGCACACAAACATACACAGACATACACGCGCACGCACATAGATATAATTTTGAACTTGATAATGACCTGAGGTCTAA
>NW_026370108.1:0-301 GCF_001194135.2 Octopus bimaculoides | reverse complement strand
ATTCGAGCGTTTAATGTAGTAAATCGAATTTCTGTTTTTGCAGTTCATACCTGCATTTGTTAAGATTTGTTCAGTCTTTGTTCTAACGGATTTACTTGTATGCATGTACTGATTCGTTCCACATCTGTTATCATTACACTTGGATACTGTGAATGAGTTGTCCCATTTGTTCGTGTTGAATTTTGCCTTTCTTAATAGTTTCTTTAGGTTGTGGTTGCCTTTTGCTTAAGATAAGTGTTTGATTAGTTATATTTTTTTTAATTTTCACTTTGTTTTATGATTGGCAAATTTGTTTTGATGA
>NW_026370106.1:0-327 GCF_001194135.2 Octopus bimaculoides | reverse complement strand
TCGTTCGTTCGTACTTACGTACATACATACGTTCGTTCTTTCGCTCGTTCTTTCGTTTGTATGGACGTACGATCGTTCATTCTTACGTACGATCGTAGTTCGTTCTTTCGTTCGTTCCTTCAATCGTTTGGTCGTTCGTTCTTACATACGTACGCACGTTCGTTCATTCATTCATTCTTACGTATGAACGTACGTACAAACGTACCTTCGTTTGTCCGTTCGTTCGTTTCTTCGTACGTACACACGTAGTTCTTTCTTTCGTTCGTTCCTTCTTTCACTAGTTCGTTCCTTCGTATGTACGTTCATTTGTACGTTCTTACGTACATA
>NW_026370105.1:0-214 GCF_001194135.2 Octopus bimaculoides | reverse complement strand
TTCGTACTCATCAGAAGGGACAACGAGGAACGGATGGCACTCATATATATACTCATACCCATTTATATTTTCTCTGCCTTTAACTCTCCTTCCCCGAATATCTCAACCGTAACCCTTTCTCCTTCACCTGTTCAATGGTCCATACACATTATCGCTATACGTCACTATGTTTGCCGCCATTCTTTTCTACTCCCGACACCACCACAAACACAAT
>NW_026370104.1:0-295 GCF_001194135.2 Octopus bimaculoides | reverse complement strand
TCTTTCTTTCTTTCTTTCTTTCTTTCTTTCTTTCTTTCTTTCTTTCAGTAATAGCGTAACTTAGTTTAGACGATTTTGTAATTACATATATAATACGTATATCATACATATATATAATACAAAACCACATTAAAATAGAAATCCAGAAACGAAGACAGCACAAACATGAGCAAAGAAAGGAAACAGAAGAGAAAAAAGAAGGGGAAAAGGAAGAAAACAACAAAGGAAAAGGAACAGCATGAATTCAACACTAACTGCTTCAACTTGTCGCACATCACAAGGTTCAATGGGACCT
>NW_026370103.1:0-388 GCF_001194135.2 Octopus bimaculoides | reverse complement strand
AATCATATATATATATATGCATACATAAATATACACACATATATATATATATTCATGAACTAGTGTGTATATTACAAACACACATGTGTGAGTGAATGTGTGTGTGTATGTATGTGTGTCCCCGTCCTATAACTAGCCAGATATTTCTAACTTCCTGTTTAATGTAGTCAGTCAGTCTGTGTTGTTTAAATGACAAACGATCATAATAAACGACTTGAAGTCCCAAGGATTTGTGCACATAGGTCATATAAAAGAAAGAAATGTCTTGTAAATTTCTAGCTGGTTGTGTAAAGGTACCCCTTTTCCATTGTCATCAAGGAAATCTCGTTTGTTCTTTCGTTTGTGGCTTCTTTATATTCCTTTCTCAATGCGTTTGCTTTTTAGAATA
>NW_026370102.1:0-677 GCF_001194135.2 Octopus bimaculoides | reverse complement strand
CACGCAGTGGGACTGAACCCGGAACCATGTGGTTGGTAAGCAAGCTATACATACACACACGCACTCACACGCACACACATACGCGCACACCCACACACACTCTAAACACACATTTTGACTTGTTAATCATATTCTTTTACTTGTAACATTTGCTTTGCTTTACTTCCGCTTTATCAATTCCTAATTTACATATTACTGTCCCCTCCTCCTATCGCTTTGTTTACCCTGCATCTTTTCCTCTTCTTCGTACCTACTTTCTGCTTCTACTTTTTTCTGCCTACTCCGGCTGTACCTCTTATTTCTCCTTCGTCTAAGCCACACCCTTTCCTTCTATCCCCGCCCTCTCACTAGTCCTTTCGCACGATCTCCTATTTACTCTGTCTTATTATCATCATCATCATCATCATCATCATCATCATCATCATCATCGTCGTCGTCGACGTCGTCATCGTTTTCAAACTTCCACCTTTTCAGTAAACAAATCTAACGAAATCGATAAAAGTTAAGTGCCAAATATGTATGGCGGATCTCATGCTTTGTATAAACATACGTACATATATACATACATATAAAAATACATACACACCCCCACACATACATATAATATAAATGAGTAACAGTAAAGGTACAGGTGTCAATCCATTACGGCCGTTTCTAACGACTCCTTCAATTCACAC
>NW_026370101.1:0-328 GCF_001194135.2 Octopus bimaculoides | reverse complement strand
TAGTAGTAGTAGTAAGTATGTAGACAATAATGAGGCAAGAAGAGACGCTGTCTGAGGTGGCAGCCATGGGGGGATTGTACACACCGACGGATGATGATGAACGACGGACAAGGTGATGAAAACAATGCCGATAACAACGCAACGAAGACGATCGTAATTGATGAAGATGACGGTTGTGATGATGATGATGATGTTGTTGATGACATCACTGATGCTGCGAGATTACACGAGTATTCGTCAAGAAGAGCTGCAATAAACGAGTTGTGCTCGTTTGCTGCTGCTGCTGCAGCCGCTGCTGTTGCTCGCATTTTTTTTTTTTCATTACAGT
>NW_026370100.1:0-406 GCF_001194135.2 Octopus bimaculoides | reverse complement strand
ATATATATATATATATACATACATATATACATACACATATATATATATATTGATATATATTCACACACACATATATACATACACTTACATATATATAGAAATACACACATTTATATGCATGTATATATTTATACAAATTTATATGTAGCCGTATATACATATGTATATATGTATATATGCTCACACCTGTACATTAACTATACGCACCAGCATATATTTATATGAATCAATTTATATCAATACGTATGTATGTATTTATGTATGTATTCATGTTTGTGTGTATGTATGTAATGTATCTGTGTATCTATCTATCTACCTACCCATATGTATTCATATAGAAATATCCATATATATGCATATATATATATAAATATAAATATATATATATATGTATATATATATATAT
>NW_026370099.1:0-772 GCF_001194135.2 Octopus bimaculoides | reverse complement strand
CAAAGTCGACCTCGGCGGAATTTGAACTCAGAACGTTGCGGCAGACGAAACACCGCTAAGCATTTCTCCCGGCCTGCTAACGTTTCTGCCAGCTCCTCACCACTTTGAAGAGTGTTTATTTCTTTCTCTCGTCTCACTGGCCACAAGTTTTATGTGCCTGCTTGAATATTAGTTTGGTATTGTATTGTGATATGGGACTATAGTCTCTACAAATAGTCGTTTTTATTTTTGTGTGAAGTTTTATAAAGTTTGTAATTGTTCTCTAATATTTTCCTAATTTCATTTTGTTGCGTGTGGAGTAATATTCTGCAATAACTCCATGTTGTAAGTACATAGTGAGCCTATGTGAAAGTGTTGTACTAGCCTACCCAATGTAACAACTGGTCTCCGGTAGTTTAAAACTCAGTTTTTATGTCAGAATGTTTCTTGGTCAGAATGTTTCTTGGACAACATCGCTGGCGTGAAAAAGGGGAGACACATAAATACGTGGACAACTGTCAGTTTTCCTAAATAGAAACTAAAAACTTGACCCGCGTCTCCACATGCAGATTTATTTCCGAAGGAGTGATATTGTCTTCTTTCATCCGTAGGCACGTGACCGGAAATCTCGGTGGTACTTATTCTATCGGCCACAAAATGAAAGAAAAAGTTTACGTAAAGCCGAACGAAACGCTTCTAAATGTTTTGTCTGCTGTGCTAACGATACTGCCATTCGCCATTTCAGGTAGGCGTTCATTAGATTGACGCTTTGAGTACGACTTAAGATTGCATG
>NW_026370098.1:304-529 GCF_001194135.2 Octopus bimaculoides | reverse complement strand
ATTATTATTATTATTATTATTATTACTATTATTATTACTATTATTATTATAATTATTATCATCATCATTATTATCAGTCCTAATGTTACGACTGTTATTATTATTATTATTACAATCGTCTTTATTTTTATAATCATTGTTGTTGTTCTTATCACTACTATCATCATCATTATTATTGATACCATGATTATTGTTATTTTGTTATTCTTGTTGTTACCGTTATCA
>NW_026370098.1:0-294 GCF_001194135.2 Octopus bimaculoides | reverse complement strand
TGATACCATGATTATTGTTATTTTGTTATTCTTGTTGTTACCGTTATCAATATCGTTGTCATTATTATTGTAAATATAAGATTATGAACCATAATACAATGAATATTCTTGTCGTGTTTGGTCGTGTTATTAGCGTTGTTTGATCTATTTCAAAAAATCCACCATGTCTTGAAGCCGTTTGTTTAGTTTGTGAATATTGTATTTTTTTTCATTGATATACGTTGGATTTATTGTGTTGTTGTTGTTGTTGTTGTTGTTGTTGTTGTTGCTGTTCCCTCTATTGTTATCGTTATT
>NW_026370097.1:0-466 GCF_001194135.2 Octopus bimaculoides | reverse complement strand
CGCTAAGCATTTCACCCGGCGTGCTAACCACTCTGCCAGCTCGCCCCCTTATTTCTTAGTAATATTAATTAATACCGGAAACAATATATATATATAAAGAATATAATAAAAGTTGACAAATTTTTAAAATTTTTTATTTATTTTGCAAACAAATAACACAATATTGCGTAAGCATTTTATAAGCAATGTTTCTTTCGTTTCTGGAAACTCGCCGTGTACTGGCAGCTGATGACTCGCAGACCGGTGCCGGTCCGCGAACCACCGCTTTGAGTGGTACTGCTGTACAGTGCTACTGAAAATAGACGGGATGGTAACAGTTGGAATGTCTTTATGCTGAAACTGGGGCTAAAATCTGCCCTGGACACCAACAGCAATAAAATGAAAAACTGCCATCACCATTACTATATCATACAGTATGTTGGTGCTCCGTCGCTTACGACGACGAGGGTTCCAGTTGATCCGATCA
>NW_026370096.1:0-1535 GCF_001194135.2 Octopus bimaculoides | reverse complement strand
TCTTTTGTATCTTTTCGGAGAAGGCTTTCACATAGGGTAGACAGATTGTGGGCAGTTTATTGGTTTCATCCTCTCTTTTCTTCATAATTGGAGTGGATAGTATGTTTTAAGGTAGTTGTTGCTTAATAGATTGTTACTGAGCTTGATGATTTCTTCGTGGTGGGTATCACGATCGCCACTTATATTCTTTGCTCGATGTTTTAGGCATTGAGCAATTCCTCTCTTTACACTGTATGGATGGTGGGAATTGAAGTTGAGGTATCGTCCAGTGAAATTTTCTTTATTTAAACGTTCTTGTACATAAATTGATTCTTTGCACTGGTAGATGGGGAAAACTGTGAAGTTTGGTTGGATATTACCTGCACATCTCTCTATGTGTTCACTCAAAGGAATCTGTCTGTACTGTGGGAGACGGATCATTCCTTATGTAGTGTGGTTCTCCGTTTAAGTGTATTGGCTGTCTGTCCTATATAGTTGTGTCTACAACCTGAGCAAGTTATAACATATACATACCATTTTTCTTTTACAGATTTGGACACAAAATATCACTGGGATTTTCAAAATTATTCGGTGGTGTTTGTCTTACGGTTGCAGCATTGATAAAATTGTTTGGTAGTAAGTAAAGATATTTAAAAGATTCCATCTATTGCAGGCATTTTTTCATAATTATATAAATATATATTCTATAGCAAAATTATATACACAAAATAAGTTACGTGAGGTGTGCCTGAAACAGACGATACTTTGTTGTTGTTGTTGTTGTTGTTGTTGTTGTTTTCGAAGGATGTCAATGGCGTAAACATTAACATCTCGTGAAACTCCAATTTGAAATTATCGAAATAATAAAATAATGTCTGTCAGGAACGCTGGGTATTCCGTCCAAATTTTACTGTCAAATTTTCTCTAGTGCGTTTTCTCAATAAGATAACTATGAATATATTATTCGAATGAAGTAGAAGAACCCATCTAAACTGGGTCCTTTTGACAAACATCTTACTTCATCTTTTGAAAGTGGTTCACTATATTGTATGTACACGGATGTAGCTCACAATAACAGCAAACTATTCCTTCACATTCTCAAATATATCACATTGAAAAGCCGACAAGTTTTCCTAGTGACAACTTGATAACGTTATTATTTGTTTCATAAGGCGACGAACTGGTAGCATCGTTAGCATGCTAGGCAAAATGCTTAACGGCATTTCGTCCGTCTTCACGTGCTAAGTTCAAATTACGCCAAGGTCGACTTCGCCTTTCATCCTTTCAGGGTCAATAAAATAAGTACCAGATGAGTACTGGGATCGACTCACCCCAGCACGCAGTTGCTAGCCTTGTGCCGAAATTTGAAATCATCATTATCTGCTATGATGATTCTTGAAGAGGGGCGGATTGAACCTCATTTTACTTTCCACTATAGCTGATGCCCCATCACTAGTAAGAGAGAACATACACTGGTCAAAATAAGTTTAAGACCGATGATGACACTTCTATTCCTTCATTAATTTATTTTTAACAAAACTGTATGAAATTATTTT
>NW_026370095.1:0-528 GCF_001194135.2 Octopus bimaculoides | reverse complement strand
TATATATATATATATATATATATATATATATATATATATTCTTAAATTTACAAATATATATGTAGATACATATGTATATAGAACTATAGGTAGGCACATTTATACATACATATCTATTGTGAGAGCGTATATACATATACATATATTCATATACATACGTATATTATATATGCGTGTGTATATATATGCGTATATTTAAGTGTATATATATGTGTGTGTATATATATATGTATATATATACATGGATATATATGTATATATATACATATATTATATACATACATGTGTATGCGTGTTCGTAAATAAATAATCACATACACATATAAAATTCGATATATTTGTTTGCGTATTGATGTACCGATTAATGTATACAACACAAACACACATACATGTACATATATGTGTATACATATACATTCATACATACATATAGATATACACTGAAATATGTATATGCACATACACTCACACAGAATTGATCTATCTATCTATCTATCTATCTATCTATCTATATGTATATATATATGT
>NW_026370094.1:118-227 GCF_001194135.2 Octopus bimaculoides | reverse complement strand
ATATATATATATGTATATATGTATGTATATGTATATGTATGTATATATATGTATTTATGTATACACATATATAAACATATATATATACATATATATATACATATATATA
>NW_026370094.1:0-108 GCF_001194135.2 Octopus bimaculoides | reverse complement strand
ATATATAAACATATATATATACATATATATATACATATATATATATATACGTATATAAACATATATATATATATACATATACATATATATAAATATATATATATATAC
>NW_026370093.1:0-237 GCF_001194135.2 Octopus bimaculoides | reverse complement strand
GGGCAAGGGTGGTTTGGATAGGGGTTGAGTGGTATCCTCGATTCATGAACAGACGGGCAAGGTACTGGGATTGGGTCTCGGAATCCTGGTCCCGGCTGCACAAGCGTCAGAGGAGGAGAAACTGGGAGTAGGGGATGACCCGTTTGGAGTGGAAGGGATGGGAGGAAGAGAAGTTGAGGTAGTGGTGGGAAAATATATAATCAAAATAAGGTGATTCACCTTATTTTGAAACTATAT
>NW_026370092.1:0-212 GCF_001194135.2 Octopus bimaculoides | reverse complement strand
TTGATTTGCATAACCTACATTGGGAATCTACTTGGTTTTTGTCTATCTTGACTTTTTATCTAATTAGTCCTTAATACTTGATCTTATGCTGGTACTTACAAACTTTCAGTCTCCCTTTTCAGCTTTAGAAATTACAAATTTAATATTTATGTTAAATCAAAAGAAACATTTGAAGATGTGTAAGTCTTCGTATTCTTTCTAAATGTGTGTGT
>NW_026370091.1:0-529 GCF_001194135.2 Octopus bimaculoides | reverse complement strand
CATACATACATACATACATACATGCATACATACATACATTCATACATATACACAAGTGAGTGGACAAACAAAAGAAGGGCGCTCAACACATTTATTGGGAGTTACATGTATGGATCAAAAGAGTTTGATTCAAATTCCTTGGTACTTTAAATTTCAAAGTGTGATGCTAATCCTCAGCCATCAGAAATTTGAATGAGAGATCAATTCGAGAAAGTCAAATGTTATAACCAGTAGATGGGCTGCAATTTGTCGAGAAAGGTTTGATGTTGGTATTTCAGCAACAACAATTACATGGAAAATACTGCATGATGAACAGGAAGTCAACCATGTGGTAGACAGGAATTCGGTCATGTGATTGGAGAGGAAGTAGGAAGGGGTGGTGTGATGTGTTTGTGTGGATGTGAAAGTATATACGTATATGTGTGTGTGTGTGGATGTACAAGTATATACGTATATGTGTGTATATGTGCTTATATGTCTATGTGTGTGTGTGTGTCTGTATTTATGTGTGAGTGTGGATGTGTGCATA
>NW_026370090.1:7420-7638 GCF_001194135.2 Octopus bimaculoides | reverse complement strand
GGAGAAATGCACAAGCCCTGCAAAGGACATAGTAAACATGGCAAACCATATACAATATTATCTCTGCTTATTATACTCAATAACACATGGAAAATTTGGTGAACGATGGAGTGTAATAATACGTTTATAAAAACACTCTTTTGTTATATGAAAAACTCCACCTATTTTGCATTCAAGGGATAATTTTAAAAAATAATGACTTATTTATAAGATCATTT
>NW_026370090.1:3092-3322 GCF_001194135.2 Octopus bimaculoides | reverse complement strand
ATAAATCTATCACTTCATGTCGTCATCATCACCTGTGCCAATGACACATAAAAAGTACCCATGTTTGTGACATGTAAAAGACACCTGTACTGGTGACACGTAAAAGGCACCCATGCTGGTAATATGGAAAAGACACCCAGTTTACTCTGTGGAATGGTTGGCATGAGGAAGAGCATCCAGCTGTAGAAACCACGCTAAAACAGACTGGAACGTGGTGCAGCTCTCTGGCT
>NW_026370090.1:1902-2201 GCF_001194135.2 Octopus bimaculoides | reverse complement strand
TTGTAGAAAATCTACCTCAACAAATTCCGTATGAGCCATGGAAGCATATAAAAACGATTGTTTAATGATGATGATATTCAATGTAACTTTATACAATGTATATACAGTGACAAAGTAATAATGGTTCACAAAATAATTGAAATATAAATTTACAATAAAATATTGGTAAATATAGAATAAAATATGATTGAAAAATATAGGAGTGAAATTATTTAGGAAATTACAGAAAAAAATCAAAGTAGGAAGACTGATTGAAATAATTATATTTCAGAAAAGCTTATACACATATAAGCTTTAAA
>NW_026370090.1:1547-1855 GCF_001194135.2 Octopus bimaculoides | reverse complement strand
ACTCCAAATGGAGCTGGTCTGTTTCACTGTATTGTCACCTTCACCATGCCACCATTACGAGTCATTTCTGAATATCTTGTGTTTGCTACTATCCTTAACACAAATCTATTACACCAATGCTACCAACCTGCATACTAATAAACACATTAAATACACTGAAGCAAATTGCTTAATGTTTTGTTCAGATTTTTTCAGTTCCCTCCACCATATTAAAAATAGAAGTATACGTTGAATAATGTTCCAAATATAAAAAGCATTATAATGATTATGGCCGGAACACATTCATCTTATTTAGCCCCAGGCCAACC
>NW_026370090.1:0-232 GCF_001194135.2 Octopus bimaculoides | reverse complement strand
TTACTCCAAAGGTGTAACAAAACTTTGCAACTAACATATAAAAATCTCCTTTGTGTACATATCCATACCATCTTAGTTAGAAGTACATAAATTTCTTGAAAGACATAATAAATAAGATAAACCATATAAAATGTCCAAAAATATTAAACTTAGTAACAAATACTAAATTTTGTGTGCCAGTGTGGAGAACAGATGATAATGATGATGATGATGATTCTTATATTGTATCATA
>NW_026370089.1:1637-2331 GCF_001194135.2 Octopus bimaculoides | reverse complement strand
TTAGATATATATATATCTCAACCAACAATAAGTACCAAATGAATTAATATTAATATTAATTTATTTATTTTGACAATATAGAAACCGGTCCACGTGAATCCTTATACTTAAATGTATGGTGAGAGATTTTATTAACTTAATCTGCTTTCGTTTGATTCCTATAGTTATATATATATATATATACATATACGACGAGCTTCTTCCAGTTTCCGTCTGCCAAATCCACTCACAAGGTTTTGGTCGGCCTGAGGCTATAGTAGAAAACACTTGCCCAACTTGCCACGCAGTGGAACTGAACCAGGGACCATGTGGTTGGTAAGCAAACTACTCACCACACAGCCACTCCTGTTGTTTATTTTTATGTTTTTTTGATTTATTATTAGTGTTGCTTAAGATGTTTTGTTAAAATTGCTGTTTCTTTTCAGATATCATCAGAAAAAGGTAATTAAAATTCATTAAAATGACAGTTCTATTGGACTTTCAAAGAGGTCAAGTTGCTGGTGCACTTGTGGCAGGCGCTAGCGTAACGAAAACGGCCAAAGTGTTTGGTGTACCAAGAGGTACTGTCTCGTAAGTAATGACAGCCTTTGAAATAGAGGGAAAAATCTTCTCGTCGAAACAAAACTCCACAAGAAAACCAAAACTTTCAGATGGGGAGCGTCGGACTCTTACGCGAATTATTAGAAAGGATCAC
>NW_026370089.1:0-949 GCF_001194135.2 Octopus bimaculoides | reverse complement strand
TCCAACTGTTAAACATGGAGGAGGATCTGTGATGATCGGGGGTGGGGGGCCTATATCTTGGAAATCCGCCGGCCAATGGTTTTCCTTCATGGCAGAATTAATAGTCAAGACTATTTATGCATTTTATCTGATCAAATTCATCTTATGGTTGCGGAACTGTTTCCGGAGGGAAACACAGTCTTTCAGGATGATAATGCACCAATTTACAAAGCTAAAGTTGTTACTGAATGGTATGAGGAACATTCTAGTGAAGTTGAACATCTTATCTGGCCACCACAGTCCCCGGATCTCAATATTATTGAACATTTAAGGTGCATTTTAGAAAAACAAGTAAGGAGTTGATATCCTCCACCATCAACACTACAAGAACTGGAGACTATTTTAGCTGAAGGATAGACAAAAATTCCTTTGGAAACAATTCAAACTTTGTACGAGTCCATACCTCGTAGAATTCAAGCTGTAATTACTGCCAAAGGCAGTCCCACCCTATATTAAAATTAATTTGTTTGACATTTTAAGGTGTTGCCATTATATTATCTAACCCCTGCATACACACACAAACACACACAAACACACACACACACACACACACACATATATATATGCTTACGTGCATATATACACATGTACATATGTATGTATGTATGTATGTACATATGCATCTCAAAAGTAGACATTTGTCATTCTAGCGATATTTCTGTACGAATACTATCTGGTGCTTTCTTCGAATTTGTTAATCCATTAGTATTTTCATTCCAGTATCCACGTTGATGGAGACGCCTCGCAGAAATACTCCGACTCATTTGGAATTGTCCTGCAATATCAGGTGCCTTACAACGGGGATTATTTTCAACAACAGGCGCAGGCGTGGCTCTATGGTAAGAAGCTCCAGGTTCAGGCCCACTGTGTGGCACCTTGGGCAAGTGTCTTCTACGATAGCCTCGGGCTG
>NW_026370088.1:0-1306 GCF_001194135.2 Octopus bimaculoides | reverse complement strand
TAGGGGGAGGCAAAATGGATCACAGTAAAGTGAACAAAAGCCATAAGCTAAAAGCTAATCAATATGTGGAGGAAGGGAGAGAATCCAAAGAGTTCATCGTATATAATAATTTCTCCTTAAGGAAAAAAATAATAACAACATTCTGATTTGAAGCGAAGAATGTAAATATAATAAATAAAACATCATAGCCTTGTAATATATTAATATATGGATATTAACTCAAATTAATGGTAAAACAAGGTACAGGATATTTTGTTGAGAAATAATAATAATAATATACATGCTTACAATGAGAAGATTGGGTATATTTAATTAAAGTTACGAATGGTACAAACACAACTAATGTAGCATTAGTCATCTTAGGTACCTCCATAACATTACCAAGAAAATCAATCGAACCAAAGGATTTTTAGTACAGTCAGATAAAACTGGAAATTTATACAAACTGTCTAAAGATAAATACATGGAATTACTGAAAAAAGAAATAGAAAAAAATTATAAGACTACCAACAGTAATATTCTACGGAAAGCTAACCTGGAAGCTAAGGAAATTATGATCAAATACAATCTGCAAGATAGGACTGAACCTCTGGTCCCTAAGCAACCTCACTTTGTTCTTAAGGACCATAAGAAAAATTTTTGGTCCAACCCTTCTCTACGTCTTATTTGTCCCTCTAGGTCCGACATAGGCATTCTTAGTAAAAACATTCTGGACAAATATATACCCACAATAATTGATAAGTTAAAACTAAAACTTTGGTCAAATTCTTCTCAAGTAATAGATTGGTTTAATTCAATTAAAGATAAGAGTAATACCAAGTTTATACAGTTTGATATTTCTAGTTTCTACTCTTCTATTAACCCTATTATTCTTAACAAAGCACTTTGGTTTGCACATAATAAGGCAGGACTTTCTAGGGATGAAATTAGTGTAATATTAGTGGCTCGTAAATCTATCATTAAATTTAACAATAAACTTTGGATCCGTAAGGATACTCCGGAGGCTTTTGATGTTCCTATGGGAAGTTCGGATTCAGCTCAAATAGCTGATGTGGTCTGTTCGTATTTGTTATATGAAATGGCAGACCAGTTCCCTAACATAAATGGAGGTCTATACATGGACAATTGTCTGCTATACCTCCATAATGCCTCTGCCCAGTGTATACAAAAGGTTTAAAAATAGGTTAGCCAGATTCATCAAAAGAATGGGCTTTGGCATTGTTTTTGAGGATGAGGTCTCTGTAGAGAACTAAATTCAACGTCATCTCCTTCATTGGACACGAAACTCAGCTTGCGAAGACTTATT
>NW_026370087.1:188-436 GCF_001194135.2 Octopus bimaculoides | reverse complement strand
TTGCTGATCCCTTAATTATATTTATAAATATATATATATATATATATATAGCAAAGTTTATTTGTTAATATACAGAGCTAATAGTGAGGGATTATCAATCACGGCAAAATACTTCATAAACTCCCTGTTGGCAAACCAGGCTAACAATATTGTTTAGATTAGTTAGGGCGGCGAGCTGGCAGAATCGTTAGCACGCCGGGCGAAATGCTTAGCGGTATTTCGTCTGCCGTTACGTTCTGAGTTCAAAT
>NW_026370087.1:0-178 GCF_001194135.2 Octopus bimaculoides | reverse complement strand
CGGGCGAAATGCTTAGCGGTATTTCGTCTGCCGTTACGTTCTGAGTTCAAATTTCGCCGAGGTCGACTTTGCCTTTCATTCTTTCGGTGTCGATTGAATAAGTACCAGTTACGCACGAAGATCGATGTAATCGACTTTATCCCTTTGTCTGTCCTTGTCTGTTCCCGCTTTGTTTAGC
>NW_026370086.1:62255-62706 GCF_001194135.2 Octopus bimaculoides | reverse complement strand
TATACATATATATATACATATACATATATATATTCATATATATATATCGAGGTCGATAAATTAAGTACCAGTACCCCAAAACTTCGGCCCTTGAGCCTAGAGTAGAAAAGAAAATAGGGAGATAAGTGCATAGTTAAATTCACGGATATACAGGCATATATGCACGCATGCGTGCATGTACGTATGTATGCATGCTTCCATGCATGTATGCTACACTGCAATTGCAAAAAAAAAGAAACTACACAACGCAATTGTGTTACTACTACTACTACTACTACTACTACTACTACTACTACTACTACTACTACTACTATTGTTGCAGCTGTTATTACTACTAGTATTGCTGTGCCGCTGCTACTACTGCTACTATCTTTCCCTATCTTTCTACTACTACTACCACCACCACCACCACTACTACTACTACTATAACTACTACTACCACCACCACCAC
>NW_026370086.1:59963-60737 GCF_001194135.2 Octopus bimaculoides | reverse complement strand
TATACATATTGTGTGTATACTTATATATACACATATATGTACATAATATGTATATATATAATATAAAATTATATATATATATATATGTGTGTGTGTGTGTGTGTGTGTGTGTGTGTGTATGTATGTATGTATATATATATATATGTATGTATGTATGTATGTATGTGTGTATATTAACTGAGCCTTTCCATAATTAGAAATCGATAGAATGATATATTACTTAGAAATAAAGTTATAGGATCGATATGACCGAGTAAAAAAACCCTCGGAGTCATTGTGGTGTGCCTGGCCACAGTCCAGACTGTGGGGTCTGTCTGGCCACTATCCAGGCTATGGGCCTCGCCTGGCTACAGTCCAGTCGGTGGGCCTTGCCTGACCACTGTCCAGGCTATGGGTCTGTTTGGCAACGACCCAGGGACTGTAATTACAACACGAACATAACATATTTACTGGGTCTTACGTAATTCTCCTCTGATTAACTTTACTCGGCATCATTATTGGCTCCCGGGCCAAATCGATGCGCCGGGACCTTTTGTGTTTATTTGACAGTAAACTACGATCCGTATGGAACAGAGTTGGGCTCAAAGAGGCCCCTCACCCCACCCGCCCTGGCTAATCTGTCCCGTGTGCCTATAACATTTAGGCAGCAGCATTGGGCGAACGTCCGAAGCCGTCCGTTGCACCACAACGCATTTAACAACTACATCAACACAATACCACCACCACCATCACCACCACCACCACCACCACCACCGCTACCACCACCACTGCGGT
>NW_026370086.1:57816-59657 GCF_001194135.2 Octopus bimaculoides | reverse complement strand
CTACTACTACTACTACTACTACTACTACTACTACTACTACTACTACTACTGCCACTACCACCATCACTAAAACCCCCACCAACACATCCACCACCACCAGCACCACCACCATCACCACCACCACCACCACCACCACCGCTACCACCACCACTGCGGTTGCCGCTGCTGCAGGCACCTCTGGGACCCTACTAGGCTCGAAAGAGTCTTCACTCTCCCCATACAAACCGCAAACCTGTCTTAAAAAGAGAAACGTTAACATTGGATGATGTAGTCCCAGATAGACCATGCCAGAAATAACAAAACAAGGCACAAAGCCCTCTTGATCATGTGTGTGTGTGCTGAATCCGGTCTGACCTAGGGTTAAACAACCCTATTATTACTAACAACCCTATTATTACATAACACGGAACAATAATGGCACAGATCTTTACGTTGCTTCGTGCATCACCACGCTGCTCTTGTCATCATCAGCGTCATCGCCATCATCAACATCATCATCATCATCAGCGTCATCATCAATGGCGTCGTCGTCGTTGTCACTGTTATCGTCATCATCATCACTACTACTACTACTACTACTACTACTACTACTACCACTACTACTGCTACCATCACCACCACCACCACCATTATGCCCACCACCACTACTACTACTACCAACACCTTTATCACCACCACCACTACTACTACCATCACCTTTATCACCACCACTACTACTACTACCACCACCACCACCACCACCACTACTACTACCACTACCATCATCATCACCACCACCGCCACCACCATCATCACCACCATTACAACCATCATCATTATCACCACCACCACCACCACTACTACTACCATCACCTCCAATACTACTACCACTACCATCACCACCACCACCGCCACCACTATCATCCCCACCATTACAACCGTTACCATTATCACCACCACCACCATCATCACCACCTCCACCATCACCACTACCACCACCATCATCACCACCTCCACCATCACCACTACCACCACCACACCCATCACCATCATCTCACTGCATCTACAAGCCGCCACTAAGGCGCTGCTCCCACCACCAATTACCACTTACTACCGTAACTAAGGCACAGCTTCTACAATCATCACCACCAACAACAACAACAATTCTGTTTCTGCGGCTGCTATTGTTTCCCAACAATTCTTTGCCGTTTCAGAATTCCATCTCAAAGACAATGGTACCATAATTGTGTTATCGGCTGCTACCATAGCAGTTGCCCTGATTTCACTCCCTTAATCGATAACAAAACAGTAGCGAGGCAACTATCATACTAAGTCCCTTCTTATTGATCGATACGACTAAAAATTACTAACAACAATAAAGGAAAAACCCAATGAACCGGCTAGAAATAGCAGTCGCTATCACAACTTATCGTCTGTAAAGGGAAAGGGCGAAAAAAAATGGGTTTATGCTATGCTTGTTTGGTTTGATAAACTGTGCCTAGAAAATAAAAATAAAATGGAGATGAATAAGATAGGATGGTCATGTTGGGAATGTCTGTTTTTTTTTTCTTTTTATGTGTGAGTTGTAGATCTTCTCGATAAGGGCTGGCTCGAGATTAAACTGCAATTAATAAACTGTAACGGCATCAAGAACAACAAACCCAATAACACAGACAGCAAAACAACAACAACAACAACAACAACAGGCAAACGAAGAAGAGAATCTACACGAGGTCGTTCGACTTGCTTGAAATAGCAGCAAAATCCGCCTTCCCCCCGCCAACCTTTCTAATGACGCTGGCGTCTTCAAAAAAGAAGACATCCTTCTCTTTGGATGAGACTTAGATGGTACACAATGCCCG
>NW_026370086.1:56362-57525 GCF_001194135.2 Octopus bimaculoides | reverse complement strand
GAACTTCTAACTTGCTGTTTCTTGAGGTCTCTGGGTGAGACTTGGAGCCAACTTGTACAAATGCAAAGCAAAAGTCAAACATAAAATAATAATAATAATAATAATAATAATAATAATAATAATAATAATAACAACAATTATTATTATTATTATTATTATTATTATTTCAAATTTTTGCCACAAGGGCAGCTTGGGGGTGGTAGGGATGAGTCGATTACATCGACCCCAGTGTTCAACAACTGATCCTTATTTTATCGATCTCGAAAGGATGAAAGGCAAAGTCGACCTCGGCGGAATTTGAACTCAAAACGTAAAGACGGACGAAATGCACTAAGCATGATATCTTTTATTTGCTACAGTGGCATAGTTGAGGGGGGGAGGCATCACTGGGCACAGACAACAGCTTGAGCAGGGATTTACATATAGGATGGGGAAGGGCTAGAGCAAATATTCTACTGAATACTGCAGATTTGCTTGCCAGTTGAGCCCTTCCCTTAAGGGGCTGACGTTATGTGCATTTCTGATCACGAGAAGCGGTAGCGGGTGAGCATCATAGCCATGTACTGATAGGGATTTTAGGGGGTTTGAACAATACATGCCTTGAAACATGTGTGTTTCGTTCATCATCCATCCTTAAACCATCCTTGTTCAGGGACCCTTTGAGAGGGATGGGCTACACGACGTGAAGAAAATTCTAACTGGGCCCCACCTGTAAGGTCATGCACCGTTTATCTTGATATGAGATCACCATGTCGTGCACATATGGTTGTGATGCATGTGCCTGGCCTCCAATTATCATACGGGTAGTCATGATGGGTATATTGGGCTTCGTATATTGGGTACCCCAGTGTCACTATGATGGCATGCGCTGCTCACTCACTCAATAATAATAATAATAATAATAATAATGATAATAATATCCCCTTCTATTATAGGTACAAGACCTGAAATTCGGGGGAGGGAATAGTCGGTTACGCCCTCCCCCCACCAGTGTTTATCGACCCTGAAAGGATGAAAGTAAAATCGACCACGGCAGAATTTGAACTCAGAGCATAAAGCCGGACGTAATGCAGCAAAGCATTTTTCCCGGTGTGCTAAAGATTCTGCCAGCTCACCGCCTTACTACTACTACTACTACTACTACTACTACTACTAATAATAAT
>NW_026370086.1:53506-54951 GCF_001194135.2 Octopus bimaculoides | reverse complement strand
TTTTGTTTCACTTTTGACATGTAATACTTAAATAGTGGAGGAGATATGATGTTGTTGTGGGCTGGAAGCATGCAAGAAGTTAAAATTTTGTGTGTGTGTGAATATATATATATATATATATATATATATATAAAAACAAAAGTAAATGAGTATATGCATATATACGTACAGGTATGTGCATACCGACATCCACCTGTATGTATAGGTGCATATCTGGGTACAGGACATTGCATATATATATATATATATTCTGTATATTAGTTTCAAGCACATACCTTTTAAACGTTACAACTACGGACCATCTAACTAGCAACACTTAAAGCACGACTAATTCTTATTCACTAACAATGGCATTCAGCGATTGTTCTTAAAGAGATTTGCCAACACCCAATGAGTAAAGAAATGCAACAATGGATGTCACTGTACGTTTTATGTTGCTTTGGAAGTAAAGTACACAGTTTAATGTCAGTTAAGATTTCCAGTTTCCTCTCTGCTGTTTTGTCTGCGTTCGCTAATAAACAGTTTTTATCTTCTTTGAAATAATTCTTTTCTCCAAGCTGCTACAAACACTTTGTTCTTATTTGATACAGCTGTAATTAATAAACATTGCAAACGGTAAAAATATTTCTTTTCCAACAGAATTTATGAGGTGGGGAGGTTACTGTCAGGAGTTAGGTTCAGATAAGAGCCATAATGGACGGAAAAACTTTGAAAAAAACCACAGTTTTTTTAAAAATTCATATTCTTGCTTTCCAACACTGCATGCTTCGTTTATATATTTATATATGCATAAATGTATGCTTGTGTGTGTATTTGTGCGTGTACGTATAATGTCTATATGTATCATACATCATTATTAAGTTTTATTTCAAGATTTCTTGCCAACAGAGAAAGAGCCGGTTTCTAACCTAGATCCAAGGCTCCTTCATTGGAATTTCAACATCAACAACAGGGTATTTTTGTATGCATATGTGTATGTTTGTATATGTGCAGTATTTGGAGTCGGTGCATGTGCAGATTTGTACGTTTTGTTTTATGTATGTAGTTTTATACATATAGTTGCATGTCTAGATATGCGCATGTATACTTAAATGGTAAACTTCTATATATATTAATAATAATAATGATAATATGACAACAAAAGAATGAATGAGACCTCGATATTATGCAAATAGAGGAATTTATCTACATATGTATAATATAGAACAATCAGTAAGTTTTCATAATAATACTAAGAGTTTCAAATACCGGGTACGCCTATTAGAGTAACTTCCCTTTATTCAACAGTTTTTTTTTCATAGCGTTCTTGTCTTAATAACTGATGAAAAATGCCTAGAAGCTTTCAGCTCCGGCATTTGAAATTCTGAGTATCTTTATGACAACTTACTGATTGTCCTATATTACACACACACACACACACACACACACACACACACACACACACA
>NW_026370086.1:49379-50815 GCF_001194135.2 Octopus bimaculoides | reverse complement strand
CACACACAGAACCACACACACACACAGAACCACACACACACACAGAACCACACACACACACACACACACAGAACCACACACACGCACACAGAAACAGGCATATAACCGAATACTTATTTGCGCATAGTGTTGTTAATTAAAATAACAAGACACACGCATACGCACCTACTGATACACACACTCACACATACTGACAAACATATATAAGATACTCACAAAATGACACAGACACACACACACGTACACACGCACTCACACACACACACAGACAAGGTCACGCATACTGACAAACATACATACACACTGGTGCACAGAGAGGCACACATATACAAGCACACACACAGAAAGTGACAGACACACATACATTCACTGACACATACACACACACTCGTACATATTGACACACACACACAGGATACACACACACATTTACACATACTGACACATACACACACACTGACACAATGACACACACACACTGACACACACACATTTACACACACAGACACACACACTGACACACACACACACACTCTCATCTTACACAGCTAATGTCGTCGACATTCAACACTTTTAAAAGTCAGCCTAAATAAACTGGAGGAGGTGGGGGTCTCTCTCTTTCTGTACCATTCTCCCCCTCCATTCTCCCTCTCTCTCTCTCCCTTTCTATTCCCCCCTCTCTCCTCTGGTATATTTATACCCCCTGTTGGATTCTGGCTCAGGCATTTGATGTCAAGTCACTCAAACACTCGCTCTCAAACTCGCACCACTCCCTTCACTCACCCTCACACACACACACACACACACATACACACACACACACACACACACACACACACAAACAACCCCCTCTTCAAACATTGTCCCATTCTTCTCTTCAACGAATAAAAGACGACAACAACAACAGAACCATCACCAGACATTTTTTTATTCAAAACCCCACAGATTTCAGCCTCTCATCCAGAATCTTTATAACACACACACATACATACACAAACATTGACACCCTTCTAACCACTGTATGTATTAGATGTATGTATTGGTATGTATTGCAAGAAACAGCTGGATTTCTTTCTCTAATGTGTTAGATAATTCAACGTACGTGCGAGAAACAATAGGAATTTTGGTAGAGGATTCTATAAGACTACATTATTTACATATGGTGAAGTAGTTAAGAGTGCGAGCTACTAACCCCAAGATTCTGAGTTCGATTCCAAGCAGTGAACTGAATAATAATAATAATAATAATAATAATAATAATAATAATAATAATAATAATAATAATAATAATAATAATAATAAATCCAAATATATGGTACCCTAGGCATAACACCTACATGAACTTCTAACTTGTCTCTTGAGGTCTCTGGGTGAGACTTGGATCCAACTTGTACAAATGCAAAACAAAAGTCAAACATAAAATAATAATAATAATA
>NW_026370086.1:45871-47232 GCF_001194135.2 Octopus bimaculoides | reverse complement strand
GAAAATCATTAACCTGAAACGAACCGAAAGAAATTTTGTGTTAAAAAGTAAAATTCGGCGAAGAATGCTCAATTTGAGAAGTTTTTCAATTGAAAAATCGCAAAATCAACAACAGCGTTCGTAAACACGCACACACACACAAAGATACATACGTACACACGTTTAAGTGCTTCTCTTTTCTCCCCCCTCCCCCTCTCTCACGTTTGTAAATAGAAACATTCACCAATCTATGTGTTCGTTCTGCTGTCTCTGCCGCCGATGCTACCAACTTCTCCCGCTGCTGCTGCTGCTGCTGATGCTGCTGGCTTCTAAATGTTTGTCGACTCACAACAAACACATCACAGTTTGAAGCTACTGTTATAATAACTCCAACATTTTCTCTCTCTCTTTTCTCTCTCTCATTTTTTTTCACCCTTCGGATCTTGTTTATATCACACACACACACACATATATATATGATATATACAATATATATGAGGTATAACGTTTTTATGGTTTACGATTTACAATGGCAACAATTTATTTGAAATGGAATAACCTGCTAATTCTCGGTTTCTTATCCATGTATTTTTCCTCGACGATTGGTGAGTTCAGCTTTATTACTTGTTATATTTACATTCTGTCTTGTTTTTCTCTCTCTCTATCACCCCACTCTCTATCTCTCTCTCGCATTCTTTTAACCCCAGGTCTGTCCTGACAGAGCAAATTTCTGTCATAATGAAAAAACGTCCTAGTAGGCCCGTCGTAGCAGCATGAAAGGTCCTCGAGCAAATCCGTGTACCCGGACCTTAAAAGTATTTATTATTTGACAGCAAGCCACAGCATGTATAGATCAGAATCGGTCCCTAAGGTCCGTGCGGCCCCTGGACAGATCAATGCACTGGGCTCTATAGTATATATTTACTGACAGCAAACCACAGCTTATATAGATCAAAATAGGGCTTCCAGATCCGTGTTAACCCTGGGTAACTGCGCAGCGAGCCCATACCTTATGACAGCTCTGCGCTCCAACCATGCCCGTCCAGCCTTTCACTCTTGGATACTAAAAAAAAACTTCCTCATCCGATGCACTGCTCTGCTTTTCAGGACCCAAAGCACGATTTGCCTGAGATTTGGTTGCTATTTCTAACAGGTCAAGCGACTATGTAGTGTTCCCCACCCTCGCAAGACCTTTCATTCATTTTTTTTTTTTGGGGTTTCAATTTCTTGTTTGCGTTTGTTTGTTTTGTTTCTTTTTCTCACTAATTTCATTCATCCACACTGTGGCCATACTGGAGTACCACAAACTTTTGGTAATGGTTGGCATAGCAACAACAACAATATTATTATTATTATTATTATTATTATTATTATTATTATTA
>NW_026370086.1:41382-42004 GCF_001194135.2 Octopus bimaculoides | reverse complement strand
TATATATATTTGTGTGTGTGTGTGTATTGATGTTTGCATAAATAATTCTATTTACCAATATTTAATCCCCTATCGTCTTTGTTCTCTTCCCCCTAAAATGTAAACCAACGAAATCCATTCTATTCATTCTTTGTTTACATTTGGGTGGAATCGACTAGAGACTCATCTGGTCTCCAAACACAGCAGTAGTGCGTGCATGTGTCTGTGTCTGGCGTTTGTGTACGTGTGTGTGTGTGTGTGTGCGTGTGAGTATGTGTATACATACATACTATATATATATATATGCATTAAATACATGTATATATATGCGTGTGTGTGTGTATATGTATATGTTTGTACGTATATATATATGTATATACACATATATACATACGTGTTTGTATACATACATACATGCCCTATATATATGCATTATATACGTAAATATGTTATATATATATGCGTATATGTGTACATGTATATTATGTTCGTATATATATATATATACACATATATACATATGTACATATGTACGTATATATATATGTATATACGTTATATATATAAATATATATATATATATATATATGCGTGTGTACATGTATATGTATGTTCGTATATATATATATATATATATATATAT
>NW_026370086.1:38034-38794 GCF_001194135.2 Octopus bimaculoides | reverse complement strand
GTGTGTGTGTGTGTGTGTGTGTGTGTGTGTGTGCGTATTGTAGTTAGCGCAAGTGAAACTGCTGACTCGGCGCGCCAAGTTGATGTCGAATGATAAATAAGGATTTTTAGTTCAGCTTCTGCCCGCTGCCAGGCAAGCGGATACCATTCCCCCTTTCTTGCTTCTCAGCCTATGTGTCCGTTTGATTGTTACATACACACACACACACAATTTAGTGTGTATTTGTATATATGTACAATATAAAACATATGTATATAAATGATAGAGTATATGCGTGTGTTTATGTGTGTGTGTGTGTGTGTGTGAGGGAGAGCAAATATTCTGTAAATATTTATTATAGATACATGCTTGCAATTAATCACGCACATACACACACTCCCAACCAAATAGTTAGTCTTGAGTTCAGCTCCACTGCGCAGCACCTCGGACAAGTGTTTTAGACGGAAACTGAAAGAAGCCCGTCGTATATATGTATATGTGTGTATATATATATATACACGTATATATATATATATTGTTGTACTTGGGGATGGTCATATATATATATATATATATATATAATCATAAATATATAGGGATTGACAGTAACCTGCTTCTCCAACATACTGGGAATTCAGAAATATCAGTCAAAGAACTACTGATTTCAAAACTACAAATTATTACTCCAGATTGATAGCGATAAATTAACTAAAGGCAGGTGGGTTTTTTTACTCTTCTCTACTGTTTTTTGTTCTGTGTGTATCAAAAATATCGCTATCAA
>NW_026370086.1:36640-37666 GCF_001194135.2 Octopus bimaculoides | reverse complement strand
TATACGTCACTTGGTTTTAAATTGAATTAATATTCAATTTATCACCCTATCTATATAAATAATAATTTATATATGTATATATATATATATATATACATGTCTGTGTGTCCGTTTGTCACCGACCATCGCTTGATAACCGATGCTGGTTTGTTTAGGTTTCCTAACTTAGCGGTTCGGCAAAAGAGACTGCTAAAATAAGTACTAGGCTTACAAAGACTAAGTCCTGGGGTCGATATGCTCGACTAAAGACGTTGCTCCAGTATGGCCGCAGTCAAATGACTGAGACAAGTAAAAGAGTACACTCATCCTGTAACGCGTGCGCGTGCGTGCGTGTGAAGAATTGCCGTTCTGATGTTGGCGTTGGTTTTTTTTTTTAATGGTGGAAGAAGAAGGCAGGAAGGTCTTTCGTTTCCTCAACTTTTCTGACACTTGTTCCATCGAGATATTCTTCACCTGTCAGTTCGACAAAGAACTGAACTCTACCTCCCACCTCCACTCTCCAGCTCTTGTTATCGCTTCAGCTCAAGTTTCCCGCCGTCTCAGACATCAACCTCTTGTGTGTGTGTATTTACGTATATCTGTATGTACGTATATATATGTGTGTGTATATTTGTATACTCTCTCTCTCTCTCTCTCTCTCTCTCTCTCTCTCTTTTACTCTTTTACTTGTTTCAGTCTTTTGACTGCGGCCATGCTGGAGCACCGCCTTTAGTCGAGCAAATTGACCGCAGGACTTACTCTTTGTAAGCCTAGTACTTATTCTATCGGCCTTTTATGCCGGACCGCTAAGTTATGGGGACATAAACACACCAGCATCGGTTGTCAAGCGATGTTGGGGGGACAAACATATATACACACACATACATATATACATATACATATATAGGACGGGCTTCTTTCAGTTCTATCCCATACCTGGATACAACTCACTCAAGAAGAACTCACTACTTGAATGGACCATAAACAAAACTTGACTGTAAAAAGGATTTAGATAATCCTATCAGGTGGTGTTATTAAGTTAGACAT
>NW_026370086.1:36275-36630 GCF_001194135.2 Octopus bimaculoides | reverse complement strand
GACCATAAACAAAACTTGACTGTAAAAAGGATTTAGATAATCCTATCAGGTGGTGTTATTAAGTTAGACATGGCCTGGACCAATCTTTGGTCGAAACCTATCTAAGTTTATATATATTATTGATAGTAATGGTAAGACAACACAAGAATGAAAGAGACCTCGATATTATGTAAATAGAGGAATTTATCAGTAAATATAATATGTGACAATTATTCGGTAGTCATGATAAAACTCCGAGTTTCACCCCCACATCCGAAACTCGGAGTTTTATCATAGCTACCGAATAATTGTCACATTATATTTAGATATATATACTCTTTTACTCTTTTACTCTTTTACTTGTTTCAGTCATTTG
>NW_026370086.1:35480-36265 GCF_001194135.2 Octopus bimaculoides | reverse complement strand
GTGTGTGTGTATTATACATATGTATATATAAACTGGTATGTGTATATGTTTATAAGCATTTATGTGTTATATATAAATTTATGCATACACACATATGTACATACGTACACACGCGTAAGCATACACAGACATATACATTGTTTGCTCACTCACACACACACACACATACGCACGCCCTCACACACAGACACCCACGCACACACACACACACGCATGTGTGTGTGTGTATGCGCGTGTGTGTATGTGTGTGTAGTTCTATATACAAAGACATGACACACATTTGTCGTGTTTCGTGTAAACTCTTTGACCAGAGGCCATTTAAGCAGGCTGAGTAATTAATAAATTTATTTGTTTATTCATTTACTTATTTATTCTATTGATCGACCCGCCATTTTACAATGTCATTTCCTTTTTCTGGGGTCTAACAACAACAACAGCAACAACAATAACAATACCGTACAGAAGAAGAACAACAATGCAACTCGAATACTAGACGCATGTACAACTTCCATATTCTAACAACTACAAGTATAACAACAACAACAACCACAACAACTACTACTACTACTACCACCACCACTACTACTACTACTACTACTACCACTATTACTACTACTATTACTACCACCACCACCACCACCACTACTACTACTACTACCACTACTACTACTACTACTACTACTACCACTACTACTACTACTACTACTACCACTATTACTACTACTACTACTACTACCACTATTACTACTACTACTACTACTACTACTACTACTATTACTACAACT
>NW_026370086.1:34147-35068 GCF_001194135.2 Octopus bimaculoides | reverse complement strand
ACTACTACTACTACTACTACTACTACTACTACTACTACTACTACTATAGTGATACCGGCCAATTTCAACGGCTGCGTCTTCCGCAATGACAACTGGAATGACGATGGCCGAACCGACGGCATCAAACAGTGATGTTAAATAAATTTAACAAGAATAAACGGTTGCGGTACACGTAAGGGAGCCTTCACGAACAAGTTGCTAGAAATAGCAGCGGGAAATCTGGCAGGTTAAATCGTATGGTTACGTACACGGGGACCAACAGACCCTGTTTACCAATCTCGAAGTTGGGCTTTCGTTCCACAACAAGGCCTGCTCAGATTGGGTTGACCTGGGGTCAAATAGTTGCAACAATAATAACAACAACAACAATTAAAAATAACAAGTGGCCGTATTACTACTACTACTACTACTACTACTACTACAAACACTGCCACCATTACTACTGCGACTACTAGCACCACCACCACCACCCCACCGTTACCACTACTACTACTGCTGCAGTTGCTGCTGCTGCTGCTATTACTATTACTACCACCACCACCACCACCACTACTACTACTACTACTACTACTACCACCACAACTACTACCACCACCACAACTACTACTACTACTACTAGTACTACCTTCACTACCACCACCACCACCACCAGCACTACTACTACTACTTACTATTCTCCTCGGATATTTAAATGTCTTTTAAAAAGTACTTTGCCGCCTTTAAAAGGACAGGACGGTCGTGGCTGGAATGCTTTTGATCGGAAACCTGCTCCTTCAGGGTCGATCTGGTGCTACACAACTTTGGCACCACCACCACCACCACCAACAACAACAACAACAACCCCACCGCTATCACCACCATCACCATTCCCACTACCACCACCACCACCACCACCATCAAAACCTCCCCTCCCTCAACACC
>NW_026370086.1:32449-33686 GCF_001194135.2 Octopus bimaculoides | reverse complement strand
CTTCTTTTTCTTCTTCTTCTTCTTCTTCTTCCTCCTCCTCCTCCTCCCCTTCACCATTCGTTATTACTTACCATGTTCCAACAGACCACAGTAGGGGGGCAAAAAGTCTTCACATGAACAGACGACCACCCCCCCACCCGCTCCCACATCATCATCATCATCATCATCGTTGTTTTGATTAAACTGAAGAAATAGTGAGAAAATGTCTATATTTTTTCATAATAAATGTACGTAATGAACAAAACACAAATATGTGTGTGTGTGTGTGTGTGTGAATATATGCGTGTGTTCATATAGGTGTCTGTTTGCAAGTACGCATGTGTGTATTTATGTGCGTGCGCAGCCATCTTAATGAACACACACAAACACACAAACCTATATGGATATCTATCTTCTAGTGTAAGTTCTAATAGGAACTTGCACTAGAAAATCAGCATATTTGCTTGTATAGCATCAAACTCAAACGGCGAGGTATCTGGACTCACGAATGGGGGGGAAATTAAGAGTCGGCCAGAGTCAAAATTCTTGGTACGTTGCTGATAGAAAGCTTTATGAATGTGGCGAAAGGGTAACACTTAGATAATTAAGAGGACATCAGGCGGGGCTGTGTGGTAAGAAGTTCGCTTCACTTGCGTGACACCTATAGGGAGGAATAAATAGTCGACAACTGAGGAGGAGTTAGTCTTCTTTTGGTATTTTGTCTCGTACTTATCTCTTGTTATGTATTTACGCATTTTCCCCTCGTCGGTGATGTCATGTACTTACTGTATATTTTTTGGTATTTTGTCCTGTTCTGACCTCTCGTGCGTTTACATATTTTTCACTCGTTGGTGATGTCTTGTACTTAATATGCATTATATATACATATATAGGAGTAGGAATACTCCGTCCGTTACGACGACAAGGGTCCCAGCTGATACGACCAACGGAACAGCTTGCTCGTGAAATTAGCGTACAAGTGGCTGAGCACTCCACAGACACGTGTACCCTTGAGGTAGTTCTCTGGGAGGTTCAGCGTGACACAGAGTGGGACAAGGCTGGCCCTTTGAAATATAAGTACTACTCACATTTGCCAGCTGAGTGGAGTGGAAGAAAGTGTCTTGCTCAAGGAGACAACGCATCTCCGGGAATTGAACTCGCGACCTTACGATCGTGAGCCGAATGCCCTAACCACTAAGCCACGCGCTGTATATATAAATATATAAATATACATACATACATACATACATACATATAT
>NW_026370086.1:30721-32271 GCF_001194135.2 Octopus bimaculoides | reverse complement strand
TAGCAGACGCTCAGGAAAGGAAAGAAAGCTGGTTTAACGTTTCGAGCAGACGCTCTTCTTCAGAAACAGAGGAAAGTCCAATAGAAGGGAAGACGAAGGGAGAAAATCGCCAACGATTCACATGTGGTTATACTATGTATATAACGGGCTTCTTTTAGTTTCCGTCAACCAAATAAACTTATAAGATTTTGGTCTAACTGGGGCTATAGTAGAAGACACCTGCCCAAGGTGCCATGTAGTGGGACTGAATCCCGAAATATGTGGTTGGGAAGCAAACTTCTTAGAGCACAGCCACGCCTATAAGTGGACAACTCCATACTTTAGTCAATCCAAAAGGGAAAAGAAAGATATAGTGCTACAGCAAAGAGTGGTAACGTGATAAAATATCAGAGCTATACGAAAGAAAGCGACTGTTTGCGCGTGTATGTGTGTGTGTGCTTATATATAGAGAAGAGAAGTACATTAAAAAAACAAAAGCTGGCAGATATTTAATGACAAAACGAAATACGAAAAAGGATACATTTAACTCCACCCATTTGCAGGTATAACTACACATATACACGTACACGCGCACGCATACACGCGCGTGCGCGCAACAATATGTACGCACGCGCACACGCACACTGACATATGAGTAGCCGCCTCCCATTCATCAGAGGAATGTGTCGGGTAGCATGGTATATAGGAGAACGTTTTAAGTTACGATACGTATTGATTTCACGTGGCTACAAACTGCACATTTACAACATGGCTGCATGTCTGCGAGTACTCGCGAACACATGCATGCTTCTCTCTCTCCATCCCTCTTTCCCCCCCTCTCTCTCTCTCTCTCTCTTTCTCTCACGCACACATAACGAAAGAATGCATTTGTGTGGTGTGTTTGTGTGTGCATGTACATAAATATATATATATATATAATATATGTTTTGTACATATGTATTTAAATAGATATGTATGCATGTATTTATGTATGTATGTATCTAATTATCTCTCTCTCTCGCTCTATGTGTATATATATATATATATATATATATATATATATACACACATATATATATATATATATATATGTAGTCACATATATGTAGTCACATATATGTATGTGCATACATATATAGATGTATATGTCTATATGTATATGTCTATATATGTATAAGTATGTATGTGTACATGTATATACATATACATATACATACACACTCACACACATACACATAAATATATGTAAGGATGAGAAACAGAAAATGAAATTCGGGAGACTCTTTAAACAGCATACTTATGAGGTGTCTACCCGAATATGAAATTATCACTGTGTGTGTGTATGTCTGTATGTGTGCACGAACGTGTTTCTGTACGTCTGTCTGTCTGTATAGATGTTTGTCTGTATATGTCGACCGTCATTCGCAGTTGCATATGACTCGATAGTAGAAAAGACTTTCGTTCTCACGAACCATGCTGTGGCACCCCTGACCTAAACCATCAAAGATGTAACAGCTGGAGAGAGAGAGAGAGAGAGAGAGAGAGAGAGAGAGAGAGAGAGAGAGAGAGAG
>NW_026370086.1:29399-30450 GCF_001194135.2 Octopus bimaculoides | reverse complement strand
ACGTACTTCGCCGTTGTTGCGACTCATCAATGTAGCGTACTCATGACATTGCCAAAAGAAAATCGAATCTGCTCGTCTAAAGTAGATACAGGCAGTGTATAAGCTTAACGGCAGGTTTCCAAATGACACCGCATAAATAACATAAATCCGAATTATGCAACGGGAGCAGCACTGTAAAAAAAAAAAGAGCGACAGACACGTACTTCGCCGTTGTTGCGACTCATCAATGTAGCGTACTCAACGGGAGCAGCGCTGTAATCAAACAAACAAGCAAACAAACATTATCAATGCAAGATACTTAACGTATGGTGTAAATGCCGTAAGCTGCGGCTTTTCGTCCGTGAAAAATTCCTTTAATGACGTCTCTGAAATATATTGTGTTTTTAACACCATTCGGCAGCTTCTAGCGTTTAAACAACAGCGATACGTTAAACGTGTTGTATTCAAAATGCTTTTGATACACGTTTCTTATGTACATAGGAAAGACATTAGAAGTGTAGACATGGAGAAATTGGGAAAACCGTAAATCCGGTGGAAGCAAAACATGGCAGGAGGAGAGAAATAAACATTAAAAGAGAAATAAACGTTAAAAGCATTAAAATATAATATTATATAGTATAATATAATATATAATATATATGTACATGTGTGTGTGTGTGTATACATACATACGGATATATATATATATATATATATATATATATGTAAATATGCACTCACACCAAATATCCTCAAATAAATACATATACATATGTGTGTGCATATATATATATATATATATACATACACGTGTACGTACACACACACACAAGATAACATTTATATATAGATAGATAAATATATATGAAAATGAGTGTTTATATTTTGGAAAATACTACTAAACAACCCAGGGTGGTATGTTGCTTTAAAAAAATGTATAAATTTGATCCAAAATAAAATTGTTTAAAATAAATTTAAAAGAATGTAAACACAAATGTTAGAGGGATATCTGACTTTCGAGGAAGTTTCCTTTTTTTCTTTTTTCTTGTTTCGTAGCCGAAGCGTTACGAGG
>NW_026370086.1:26270-29289 GCF_001194135.2 Octopus bimaculoides | reverse complement strand
GGGGGGGGAGAAAAAACTGACACAAGCCTTAAAAAAACTGTAATGGCAAAAGCAGGGGTTATTCTTCGAATCGGAAATACAAAAAAAAAAAAAAAATTGAAACAGTAGAGACGCAAGAAAACATGAAGTAAACGGAAAAGTAATAACAGTGGCGGGAAAGAAAAAAAAATGGCGAACGGGTATTAATATATATAAACAGTCGGAAGCAGGTAAAAGAACTGATAAAAATACATACACTGAAATCAAATGGCGGTTAAGATTTCAGGTTTATCTTTTGGCAGTTCAATACAACAGCTCAAGAGTGTTTTCTCCATTAGGTACTAATAGGTGGCATAGCAAAATCCTTGATTCAATTCAATAATTCAGTTTCTTTTTTTTCTTTTTTTTTTTGTATTCAAAGTAAGCTCGTTCTGATGTTAGCGGAAAGAAACTCAGAAGCCAGCGATATTTTGTTAGATTATTACATGCTTCCAACACATGTAATTGTAATCTAGAGCATTCCTCGCACTACACATAATGCATGCTGTCATGCTGACAAGGTAACTAGCGCCGTTAAGACTGATGCACCGCAGCCATACATTAAGTTGTTCTTTTTTAACTTGAACTCGAGGCTGAGGTAACCTTGAGAGAAACCTCCCGAGAAGCTATGGCAGTTATGGCATGCTGAAACCACCGGCGACTGGACATGTTCTGATGTCCGGTGATCAGTCGCTATATACGAGGGTGAGTCAAAAAGTAATGCCATTTTGTTTAGGACAGGTATAATTACCAACACAGGAACATATATCATACATCAAAATGAAGCTGGTCCTCTGTGGATCACATCACTACTCCTCAACATAGTCACCGTTTCTCTCAAAAGCAATATTCCACCAGCTCGACACCTTAGTGTTTTATGAAATAATGAAGCTATAATGCTTTTCATTGTGGTTTGTTATGCGCTTGATCCCTCAGTCAGTGGAAAAATGATAGGTTGGTTGAACCAGGCTTGAACTTGGTCCGATTAAGTTTGCTCAATAATAGCATTTTTGTAAAAGAGTTATGGGGATTAGAGCCCGTTGAAACCTGTCCGCGGTGAAAAAAAAAGAAGGTTAGGTCCCGTTGCCCAGTCCTACCTTTATGGTCGCACTTGAAGTTCGTGGACACCAAGGAAAGGAACTACTCACATAGAGGCTCCTTAATTGGGGGAACACCTCCACAACATTTTTTAATGAGGCTGTGTAGAGGTGCGGTGAAGGACAAATCATGCAATGGCTTTGTTAGTCATACATCTCAGCCAATTGATCGCTTAATCTTGCTAAGAGTTCTCAGCTGTGTCTCCTAAACCTTTTGAAACCCACGCAGTGATTCAGTCCTCAGTGACAAACGACACTCTCCGTATCAACCCCTCCGATCAAAACCTCCCCACTTTTTTCCCCCAGTATTATGATGTTGGATGTAAGTGCTTCACTCACCAATTTGTCTTCAGAAGCTACAAGTAGGTTTGGTTTTAATTGGCCGGCCAGGGTAAGCTTCACTCATTCGTGTACGAATGTACACGTTCATACACATACATAATCCTCTCTCGCCCCCTCTCTCTCTTCCTCCCTTACACAAACACACACAATGCCGGCACGATTGTGAAGGGCGTTAAAGTACAGTTGCACCTGTTCATGCATTCACACAAAACCACGCACGCATACATATGTGCACGCGTACGTCCATGCACTACACTCTTAATACCAGAAGGAAGACGCGCGTAGACAAAGTATACCTATACAGGCGAAGGCGTGGCCGTCTTATAAGAAACTTGATTCCAAATCACACGGTTCCGGGTTCAGTCCCACTGTGTGGTATCTTGGGCACGTGTCTTCTACAGTAGCACATACCAACCAGAAACTTGTGAGTGGATTTAGTAGACGGACATTGAAAAAAACTCGTCGTGTGTGTATAGGCATATATATGTATGTGTGTGTGTGTGTGTGTGTGTGTAGGCATGTGTGTATGTATGCATATGTAGGTATATATGCATATGTAGGTATATATGTATCTATGTGTGCGTCTTTGTGCCTGTGTTTGTCCCCCATCACCGCTTGACAACCGGTGTTGGTGTGTTTACGACACCGTAACTTATCGGTTCGGCAAAAGAGACCGGTAGAACAAGTACTAAGGCTTAAAAAAAAATAATAAGTCCTTGGGTCGATTTGTTCGACAGAAATGCCTTCAAGGCGGTGCTCCAGCATGGCCGCAGTCAAATCACTGAAACAAGTACACGAATTAGAGAATATACGGATGCACATACAAGACTAAAAACGTGCAAGCTTTTACATCTTCGCATTGACCCTCACTAACATTCACATACACACATATACAAACGCGCGCGCACACACACACACACACACGCACGCACGCACGCACACACACACACACACACACACACACACACACACACACACATATATATGTATGTATATGTATGTATGTATGTATGTATGTATGTATGTATGTACGCATGCATGCTTCTACGTGTGTGTGTGTAGAGAGAGAATGTATTATTATATAATGTAAGATAAAACAGAATCCAAGGAGATTAGTGTTCGTCTGCAGTAGCAAGAGTTGTATTATTTGAAAAAGTGACATAAAAAGTAGAAGGAAATTGACGGCGGGTGTAGGGTATCCAATGTTCCGGACAGCGTCCTTCTTCCGGGTAGAGGTGAAAGGAAGGAAGTAAAAGTAAGACGGTAGAGTTTTATATCGTCTGTGTTTGAGTAACTGACTGCAACTGATGGGGAACTCGAGACAACGTGAGTTTGCAAAAAGTACATGAGAAGTAGCAGTAGTCGTAGTAGAAGAGGGGGAAAACTGTGTGGGAGAGGGAGAAGGAAAGACAAATGTCGCAGTGTGTGTGTGCGCGCGCGTGTGTGTGTGTGTGCGCACATACACACAGATACACGTAAATAATAAAAAGCAGTGATGCTAATCACACGAGCCATTAATTTGAAGAAATCTTATCTGTAATAAGTATTTCTATCGACGGGAC
>NW_026370086.1:25512-26076 GCF_001194135.2 Octopus bimaculoides | reverse complement strand
GTAGGTGGAGTGACATTTTTATTTTTGTTTAGGATAACGCTGCCTCTCTCCTCCACCTTCTCCTCTCTCTCTCCTCTACCTCTTCCTACTACTACTACTACTACTACTACTACTACAACTACTACTACTGCACCAACACCAATGTTACGACCACAGCGAATACGACGACTACCACCAACACCACCGCAACCTTAACCACCATGCCAGAAATACCAACCAGCAGCATAACTATACTAACCGCTACAACTATTGCCACCACCACCCATGGCCACCACCACAGTTACAGGGACGTAAAGACACCAGCATCGGTTGTCAAGCGATGTTGGACACACACACACACACACACACACACACACACGGCGGGCTTCTTTCAGTTTCCGTCTACCATATCCACTCACAAGGCTTTGGTCGGCCCGAGGCTATAGTAGAAGACACTTGCCCAAGGTGCCACGCAGTGGGAATGAACCCAGAACCATGTGGTTGGGAAGCAAGCTACTTACCACACAGCCACTCCTGTATAATGTTTGTGATGCTAAGTTATTGTAAATTTAAAACAACACCTTT
>NW_026370086.1:23250-24842 GCF_001194135.2 Octopus bimaculoides | reverse complement strand
TATACATGGATGTATTCACACATACATACATGTATGTGTGTGTGTGTGAGTGTGGGCGCTCCACATCGCACGTGCCAACGTGGGGATGGTCGCTACCTGGTAAAGTAAATAACAGATGCATTTTGACCGAATATTCGTACAAAAACAGTTTTCAAGAAACAAAAGAACATGTCGCAAAAAAAACAACAATAACAATAACAATAACAAAAAAAAACGGTCACATCAGCTGATGTAATCTTCTTGCCTAACGGTTAAACGGCTGGGATGGTCATTGTTGGTACGCTTGCTACCTCTGTGTTTGATTGCGAGGTTTGCTCGATCGGGGTTGGTCTTTGCTCGATTTGGGACCTCAAACAGCAACAACAATCAGTTTCTATCTACCAAATCTACTCACAAGGCTTTGGTCCGACAGGAGCTAGAGCAGAAGGTATTTGACCAAAGTGTCATGCAGGTGGGACTGAACCCGAAACCATGTGGTTTGGAAGCAAACTTCTTACCACACAGACGTGCCTGCGCTTATCAGTCACTCCTGCTGGTTTAGAAATAGCAGCTAAATCTCCCTCAAGTCACACATCGTCTCAGAAAAACACAGACTCTGAGCTATGTGATCTTGAGCTTTCTTGATACAGGAGAAAGACAGGGGGGGGATGGCCACATCTGGAAGATCATATGATACATTGTAGGTCTGTTTGTTCAGGGAGAAGTTGTTGCTCGGGGCTGAGCAACAACAGCTGCAACCACCTCCACCCACTACCACTGACAACAGCAACAACACCAAGAGCCAACGTCAACAACCACTACCACCACCGCCAAAACAACAAGTGCCAACACAACTAGCGCCACCACCAACAGGAACCAATATCAACTACCACCACCACCACCACCACCACCACCACTACCAAAACAAGTGCCAACACAACTACTACCATCACATCTACCACCACCAACAACAACAACCAATATCAACTACCACCACCACCACCATCGCCACCACCAAAACAAGAATAACAAGTGCCAACATCAACTATCACCGCCACCACTACCACCACCACCACCACCAATAACACCAACATCACCGCCATCCCCGGTTATATACAACCGCTGCCATCCGACGCCAACTTACAGAGCTGTTCTCACCCACCCACACCGCGCGCCACCCACACGGCATCATTTCAGTCAAATATATACATATATATAAAAATAAACAAACAAAATAAGTACAAGTAGAAGAACATACATACCGACCGACAAAGCTATGCAAGAGAAATGCCAAAAGATAGGTCTGTCTGGGAGACCAGAGAGAGAGAGAGAGAGAGAGAGAAACGGTAGAAGGAAAGAGAGAGAGGGAAAAGGATGGAGGAGAGAGGAGAGAGAAAGAGAGACAAAGAATTTAAGTAAAGCATTGCCTATTTATTTTGACAGAACTAGATATTAGAATGGAAAGAAAAGAACCGATGGTGGAGGAGGGGCAATTGTGTTCTGTAGAATTAGTGAATTTTCAAGTCCTTTTTTTTTTCGAATTCGTGGCAAACTCGTTCCTGACACATTTAGTGTAGAAAGTCTGAAAAAAAAAATTTAGATACAATGCTTTA
>NW_026370086.1:19947-21954 GCF_001194135.2 Octopus bimaculoides | reverse complement strand
ATAAATTTGTCAATCTACTTCATTTTGGTTAATATAGAAAGTCACTCTTCTTTTAATTTTGACTCTATATCTTCAGGAGGAGTTACCTCAGTCCTTTCTATATTAATAATAAATAATAAATTCTTGTTTTATTGGCCACAAGGGCTAATATAAATTAAAAACATATATATATATATATATATATACTGTTGTGTCTGGGGAGAGTCCAAAAACGAAATATATATATATATATATATATAAAGATAGAGAGAGAGAGAAAGAGAGAGAGAGAGAAAGAGAGAGAGAGAGAAAGAGAGAGAGAGAGGGGGAGAGTTGGTGGTAGGAATTGTACTTGGTGGAAGTAAACATTAGAAGTGAAATACTTGATGGTTAAAGACGGGATTGTGTGTTTTATGCTTACTGCATCAAGGATATATTTTGAAGTATAGCTTACTGATCTTCAGAAACTTGAGAGGAAGAGATATATGTGGCGTAATAACCGTACTGTTGAGAGATGGGATGAGGGGGGAGGGGGAGCGTAAGAAGTAGAAAGGAAGGAAGGTAGGAAGGAAGGAAGGAAGGAAGGAACGTAGAGGTTGTTAGAAACCACAGGAAGATGAAATCTAGTAAGAAGAGCAGATAAAAACAGAGAAGGTAGAGAGATTATATGGAGGAGGAGAAGGAGGAGGAGGAGAAGGATGGAGACGGATAGGAGGAAGGAGAAGGGTAGGAGGAGGGGGAACAACGATAGAAACAGCAGCAAGACGTGAAGAAAAAATAGACTGAAATGTGTGTGCGTATAGATATACAAATACACACACACACACACATATATATATATATATACATATATACATACAGACAGGCAGACAGACAGACAGACAAGCAGATAGATAGATAAATAGATAAATAGATAGATAGGTAGATAGGTAGATAGATACTTCATTGTTTGAAGAAATCCGGAAAGAGTTACAACCTGGAAGTTTCAGCGAATCCCTTTGCCGTTTTATTATAACAATTTAGCTCTACACCAAGCATTCAGTACTTCCAATAATAAAAAAAACTGTGGTTAAGTTTTTTTTACTTAACGACCCCTACATTAGTACACACGCGCGGGCGCGCACACACACAAACACACACACTAACGTACACACGTACACAACCCACACGCAAAGAACAGGAGGCGGAAATGGGAAAAGAGGACGATTAGAGAAAGGAAAATATAAAAGATAGAGCGAACAAGTTGCTGTAATTAATGTTATTATGAGATGCCTCATTATTTCATTTTATAATGAACAGTCTTATCTAAGTTATTTATCATTATCATAACTATTGTTATTGTTATTATAATAATAATTAGCAGTAGTAGTAGTAGCAGTAAAAGTAGTTGTGATATTCTTACGGTGACACGAGTAACTTAATCCTGGGGACACGATTATTTTTACATAGCAACGTTTGTCGGTCGGACCAGCAATCTCTCGGGGCCTGGGTTTGAGTAAAGCAGACGACAGGATGTCGTTTTGTAAAGAGCCTTACCATCGCTTCTTGTTTGGAGCTTCACAGCTTCTGTGTTTTGTCAGCCTCTGTCGTGGCTTGTGTCTATTAAGTGCGCATGGTGTACGGTATGCGTCTGGGAAAGCAGTTGAGTCGGGGTATTCTGCAATACTTTTTGATCAAGCAGAACGGCAGTTCACAAACTGGGGTCCGTAGTCCTTTGGGAATCTACAAAAGTAGTACTGACTTCATAGACAGACCTTACAAAAGCTTAGCGTTCGTGGGAAAAAAAAATCATTTAAATATAAAAGGCGTCCTTCCGAGTAAAAAGGTTAACAACCTTAGGTGCAGGCGTGGCTGTGTGGTAAGAAGCTTGCTTCCCAACCACAGGGTTCCGACTTCAGTCCCGCTGCGTGGTACCTTGGGCTAGTGTCTTCTATTATAGCCTCAGGCTGACCAAAACCTTGTGAGTGGATTTGTCAGACGTAAACTGAAAGAAGCCCGTCGTATATATATATATATATATATATATAT
>NW_026370086.1:17149-18665 GCF_001194135.2 Octopus bimaculoides | reverse complement strand
TTATCGACTCCGAATGAATGAAAGGCAAAGTCGACGTCGGCAGGGTTTGAACTCTGAACATAAAGCCGGAAGTATTCTGTTTGGCGCGGCAACGCTTCTGACTGCTCACCGATTCACTTTGCAATTGCGCAGTTGCAATTAAAAAAAAAAATTACTTGCTTTTTTTATATATATATATATATATATATACATATATTTTTTTTCCAAAATATGCCCTAATTAAACTAAATGTCGCTGGAAATAAATAATTCTTGTTTATTTTTCCGTCCTTATTTCTATAATGACACCCCACTTTATGTCCTGTCACGAGGTTTCACACGAGAAACTGCGTTATTTCATTTGTAATTATTTACACCATTCCCTCACTTCTTCCCAAATTATTAGATCTCGTGTCTTTGTTAGAAACAATTATTCCCTGTTGTTATTTGGATAGGATTTTATTGTTGTTTAACCTAATTTCAGTCACGTCCATCCCGCATTCATTTATTTTTCATGGTGTTTTCTAGGACTGCATTATCTACGACGTGGCCTTCCTCTTTTTAAGACGGCGGTCGTGTGATTTCAATGACATTTGGTCACAACGAGGAGTGTTGAAAAGTTCTTGGCTTTGGATAACAGAAACCACAGGAGGATCTGTTAATTATGATTTTATTCAACATATTCCCCTTCTCAGATTAACACACTTATTGCAGTGGTCCTTCAGTTTTTTCTCAACCTTGTAAAAGAACTTGGAAGGTTAGGTTTCCAACCAGGCCGTTCGCGATACCCTTAAAATCAGGAACTTTTCAACACACCCTCGTACATTTAAAAGGCCGAGCGACCACGTAGAGGTATTTCTCATTAGATTTTTCCTAGATGTCGCTGCTGTTTGACCCTAGGTGAGGTCTCTAGGTGGCTTTCTGGCCATGATCATCCCCTCTTTCTGGCAGGCTCACGTGTATCTCGGGGCGTGATCTCAAAAAGATTTCTTTCCAATTTGCAACTTGTCACGCGACGAATCGCACTGTTTGCTCTATACCCACCTGTCAACCCGAAGGTTGAACAAATTTATGATCTGTATCTTTCCAGCTGTGGCCATCCAGCACTACATTATCTATTTTATCCATTTTTGAAGACAGTAGGGTGAGATTTAACTGCTGTGTTTAGCTGGTCTAGCTTTCATGCTTTCTTGTTGGCTTAAACATACATATACGCATGTATAATAGAGTAGGGTGTGATTTGAGGGCGATTCGGCTGCTATGTCCAGCTAATCTACCTACCATATGGTGTCTTACGTTGCTGTCTTTCTGCAAAACATTTCGGCGGCATTAAGATGAATACACACACACACACACACAACACAACACACACCACATACACACATACAACACACACACACACACACACACACACACACACACAGATACACACACACGCACACACAGATACACACACAACACACACAGATACACACCACACACAGATACACACCACACACATACAGATACACACACACACACAAATATTGGTGCATTCC
>NW_026370086.1:14535-15473 GCF_001194135.2 Octopus bimaculoides | reverse complement strand
GGATTTATATAGAATGCACAATCAAAGCACTCTTCTGCACACGGACTGGTGCAGTGGTCAATCACATCGCATGCAGTGCTGTGTACGACTCACTGCCCTGTTCATTTATCTTCCATTTTTGTTTCTTGGTACGAAATCAAAGCTTCATTGAAACAATAATCTATGATTAAAGCTTTCTCAATGACCATGGCTGTATGGTTCCGGGTTCAGTCCCACTGTGCGACATAGTACCTTGGACAAGTGTCTTCTACTGTATCCCCGAGCCGACCAATGCCTTGTGAGTGAATTTGGTAGACGGGCTTCTTTCAGTTTCCGTCTACCGAATTGACCCACAAGGCTGGATAGAAGACACTTGCTAAAGGCACCGTGCAGTGGGATTGAACACGAAACCATTTGGTTGCGAAGCAAATTTCTTATCACACTGCTACGCATGCGCCCTCACGTTTGTCAGATTTATATTTATATATAATGTAATATGTATCAGGGGCCATGAGCAAATGTAAAGCCAAAACAATAAGTAGGTCATGGGCTAATGTAGACCCCAAATGAAACGTAGGTCGTGGGTAAATACAAACCCCAAACGAAGAAGGGGCCATTATAAAGAGAAGTTGGTTATCCCTGGTATAAACAGGAGCCATGTAAGACTTGGCATAGATAAGGGTCAGGTAACCCCTGACATAGATAGGGACCATGGCTTTGTAAGATTTTGGAGGTTGTCACAGTGAAGGTAGGTTGCAATGAGGGTTAGGACATTAGGCCCCGCGTGCGTGTGGGTCTGTGTCTGAGTGCGTGTGCGTGTGCGCGTGTGGGTGTGAGCATGTGTGTGGCGGTGGTGGTGGGGGGTGTTATTCTGCATCTGCACTTGCAAGGAGTGTCATCTGATAGGGGACACTGTAGGCTGCCGGCAGATATTTAAGGGATATTGGTGGGGGCCCACC
>NW_026370086.1:13136-13868 GCF_001194135.2 Octopus bimaculoides | reverse complement strand
TGATGATGATGATGATGATGATGATGGTGGTGGTGGGGGTGAGTAAGGTTTGTGGTGGGGTTATTGTTGTTTTTAAGCCTTTGGTCAGTTTCTAATCAAGCAGACTTATATGATCAGAAAGACATTCCTACCACGACCTTCCTGTCTTTTTACGGAGGTAGTGGTGGTGGTGGTGGTGGTGCTGCTGCTGTTTAAGTTTCAATCCCCCATCCATTCTGCTCCTCAGTCAGCAAACCTATGATCAAATGTGTTCCAACCGTGACCTCCACCCTGCATTGACTTATTCTATTCTTCAGAATCAGTGTAGCGTAGTATATCCAGGAGTACACTCTCCAATGTGTCTTTTTCTCTTTTATGACTGCAGGGTGGCGAATTGAGGGGAGATTTGACTGCTGTTTCTAACTGGGCAAGCGGCCACATACAGGCTTCTCTGCTGGTTCATGACGATGGTGGGAGATGACGATAATGGTGGTGGTGGACGTGATTGGTTAATTAGTAATTAGATATGTTGGTAATGATGGACGTGGGTAGCTAGTTAATTATGTTCGGGCGGCATGATTAATTAGTTTGTACGATGTCTGACGTCAGTAGTGTTGGTCCTGGTTGTATTGGAATGACGAGCGTTTGGCGTTAAGTAGTAAAAACGATGCTGCATATATGGGCATGCACATATACACAGTCACACATACACACCTACGTTCATATATATATATATATATATATATATATATA
>NW_026370086.1:8941-12458 GCF_001194135.2 Octopus bimaculoides | reverse complement strand
AATTTACAATGTAAAGCTATCCTCAGCCGCAAAATTATTTCTCTCCCAGGAAATTATACCACCTCGGCGTTGAAGTAGGAAGAAAGGTGTGATGTAAGAGGTGAAGATCCTTTCGGTATTCTGTATAGTACTATACCTCGTATAATTCTCCACCCAGACATAATCTCTCCAGTCCTCCGAAAACCTTCCATACCTTGCCACGATTCAGTGTGTATATATATATATATATATATATATATATATGTATCATATAATATTTGAATAATATATTATTACGCATGTTGTGTTCTATGCGCGTGATGCCCCAATTTAGGGGCAACAAATTGTCTTGCATGGAGCTTGTCCCGTGGTGCAGGTTTATAGATGGTATAGTCACGTTTGGTTCATGCATGTGACACTTACTAACGCGCCACGTTGTGTCAAAAGGAAAACAGAAAACCAAAGACCTATTCTAATTTCTGCCGTATGAGGTCAGGTCTTTTACCAATAAAACAGAACAGAAAAAGCAACAACAACAACAACAACAACAATAACAACAATACTAGCAGCAGCAACAACAACAAAATGCCTTAGAACGTTATGAAGATCTAGGCGCCACGCATGGCTGTGAGGTATATCGTTTGCTTCACAAACGCACGGTTCTCGGTTCAATCCCACAGCACGGCATCTTGAGCAAGTGTTTTTCTACTGTAGCACCAGACTCTTAAAAGCCTTGCGCGTAGATTTGGTTGACGGAAACTGAAAGAAGCCCGTCATATATATATATATATATATATATGTATGTATATATATATATATATATATATATATGACGGCCCGTTGTTCTGATGAAGTGCTCCGCTCGAAACGTGAAATCCTCTTTCTTCTCTTTCCTTTCCTGAGCGTCCAATAACACTGTACTTATTCCACGTCCTTGCGTTGTTTGTCTCTTGCTTGTTCATGTTTGAATTGACTATATATATATATGTATGTTTGGCAATATATATATATACACATACATATATGTGTGTGTGTGCGTGTGTTTGTCTCCCACCACCCATTGGCAACTGATGTTTGTTTGTTTACGTCCACCGTAACCTCGCGGTTCGGCCAAAGTGACCGATAGAATAAGTACCAGGCTTTAAACCAAACAAACGTAATAACAAACAAAGCACAGACGTCGACCCGTTCGAATGAAACACTCCAAGGCAGTGCTCCAGCATGGCCGCTGTCCAATGCCAGAAGCGAGCAAAAGATAAAAGATATAACGATATACATTACAAGATACAAACTGTTAAAGTAAGCTTCCCGACTCGGTATCTTTGCATACACGGATGAAGATAATCGGTTGTATGTCTGAGGGTTTGAGGCTAGCAAGATGGTGTCTTATCGCCATGTTCATGCTGGGTCGTCATCGTCAGGTCTTCTATGATAGTCACATTAACGTTGTCAATGCATCCCTAGGGGCAGGGGGGGAAAGACATACTTAAATATTTTTTTCCGGACGGAGCTTCCCTATCATTTCTTCTTTTTTTCTTTTCTTTTCCGATTTACAAACAAGCTGCAACACTGTCAAATACATCAACTACATAACCCTTATCTCGTGAAACTTAAAACAAAAACGACATATCTGACTCTGTGTGTGTGTGTGTGTGTGTGTGTGTGTGTGTGTGTGTGTGTGTGTGTGTGTGTGTGTGTGTGTGTGTGTGTGTGTGTGTGTGTGCGCGGAGGCAAGAATGCTTACAGTTGCACTGTAGATATCTCACTAAAGCAAACACGCTACGTGGCCGCTCGACCTGATATTTGTTTCTTGCTGATTATCTCCAAAAAGAACGAAATAGCCATTCAGAAAATCCCACGGACCGCAGTTTGTCCACGACTGCCCTAACCACGGTGCCACTGACAAATGGCATACTCCAGGGGTACCCTAATCTCATGTAACCATTTTCTCAAGATGGTAACCATGTGATCTGAGAGAAATTTAACTGTGTTTTTTTCTAGTAGTTTGAGGGAGAGGAACTACGATTTAGGAAGTTGTGTCAGTACAACAACAGCAGCAGCAGCAGCAGCAGCAGTACCGCAGCCCAGTTCCACCCCAGACTTGGGCTGTATTTGATCCCTCTGTGCTGAGTTACCAGCTGATCTTGTCGAGGTGGGGTAGGTTGCGAGGTTTACTTTTTATAGTACTCTGGGGGGTGCAAGTAACTTTAAACAAACCAAACAGAGAATATATTTTTTCTTTAGTTCGTATCTTCTTTTCCCAACAAAGAAACTGTACACGAAAAGTAAGAACTTACATACATATACATGTGTGTGTGTGTGTGTGTATGTGTGTGTGTGTTTGTGTGTATGTGTGCACAGACATATATATATACACACATACATACATATATATGTGTGTGTATACACAGACATACATATACACATACATATATACAAGCATATATATATGTGTGCATGTGTGTGTGTGTGCACATACATATATATATATACATACATATATACATACATATGTGTGTGTGTGTGTGTGTGTGTATATAAATCAGATTGGATCCTGGTGTAGCCATCTGGTTCACCAGTCCTCAGTCAAATCGTCCAACCCATGCTAGCATGGAAAGCGGACGTTAAACGATGATGATGATGATGATGTGTGTGTATGTGTTTGTGCACATAAATATATATACACATACATACATATATGCAAACATACATATATGTATGTATATATATGTGTGTGTGTGTGCACAAATATATACATATATATATATATGCAAACATACATGTGTGTATATATATGCGTGTGTGTGTGTGCACACAGACACATATATATATATATATATATACATATATGCAAACATACATATGTGTGTGTATATATGTGTGTGTATGTGCACAGACATATATATACACATACATACATATATGTGTGTGTGTGTATATATATGTGTGTGTGTGTGTGTGAGCGTGTGCGAGCTTGTGTGTACATGCACTCATGCACACTGGCTGAGCTTAGTGTTCGTCGTTGCCGGGCAATTTCCAAATAGTATACTTTTATTTCAATTTTTTTGTTGTTGTTGTTCCATGTCGGATCTCTATTATTTGGAATAATTTATGACGTATCAATAAACTGAGTTTTTGTTTGTTTTTTTACCCCCCGTTTGGTGCATAGATATCAAAAAACATTCTTAGCAGCTCACAACTGGTGCTTTTGTCAAGGTCTTTCAACTCTGTCACCCTAATGAAATTCCTTATACACATACATGCACGTCCACTGATGCGCATGCACACACACTCCGCCTGAGCGATTTGCATATACAGAGAGTGAGATAAAGAATGTGGTAAATATATAAGCAGAAAGGAAAAGTATGAGAGAGAGAGAGAGGGAGAGAAAGAGAGCCTGATGGAGACACAGAGAAAGGGTGTGATTTGTCGGTCTAAAAGTTGAGTTATTTCTCGTAGCATATTGAATTTTTTGATTAATTAAAACCTATTGCCTTGTCGTTGGGACGCAGATTACGAAAATCAAATCCATTTTTCT
>NW_026370086.1:7202-8598 GCF_001194135.2 Octopus bimaculoides | reverse complement strand
CACACACATATATATACACGTACGTACACACACAGATTAACTGTACTTTTCATTTTTAAAGAGTCAGATTGTATTTCAATGGGGGTACGGTTGAAATGATTCCGCAGATCTTGTGTAATCTATATGTATATGTGGTTAACTGTGAAGGGGTCTATGTATAAGTCTGTGTGTGTATATGTGTGTGTGTGTGTGTGTGTGTGCGTGCGTGCGTGCGTGCGTGCGTGTGTGTGCGTGTGTATTCATACGAATATGCGTGTTTGTGTATATTCATTTATATATATATTTGTGTAGACACCGCACGTATATGCGGATGTTTCCATGTTTATTCATGTGTATATGTTTTTATGTGTGCCTGTACTTATATACTCACGTGTGTATGTATACATATATGTGTGCATATGTATGTATATGCATTTATGCATAGATGTGTTCATATGCGCATGTCTTCGTGTGTTAATGCTTAAACTGGCATTCATATATACACAACTGTATACATACATATATTTAGATTTAAGCACATGCGCACACGTGTTTAGCTTTACTATCTATTTTTATAAATGTATGTATACATGTATTTTTGAGTGTATACATGTATTTTTGAGTGTATACATTTATTTTTGTGTGTGTGTTTAAGTCTATGTATATATGTGCATGTTTAAGTGTATGTACACACATGTGCACGTGTATGTGTGTATATATGTATTTATGTGTATGTATACACTTGCAAACATATTTATGTATGTATACATATATGCGTGTATGTGTGTACGTGTGTGTACGTGTGCACATGCGCGCAGATGCGTGCACGTCCATTGAAACTGTGAGACTTCACTCAACTCGTTAATCGTGTCACATGACAAGTTCTAAGCCACCAAAAGGAAATTAATCCCCAGAGAACACTCGCAGAGAAAGTACCAGAAAGCGGTGCCATGGGTCTGGTATTTCTTGTATTGGTTTCTGTCTATGTCTCCAAGAACTGACACAGACGACGCAATCCTTTCTTCAGATTCTAACAACCAAAAGAAACAAAAACTTCACCCCACCATTTGTGTTTTTGCTTTTAAGATTTCCAACGTAAAAGCTCATGAGACATTATTAACACCGAATTTTTCAGGCATAAAAGAGAAAGGAATCCATTTTCTTCTCTTTTCTGTCTCTTTTTTGCCTCATAATCTCTTATATATTTTACATGAAAATTTAAGCAGTTAAATTCATAATTTGATTCTCTGGGCTTATTCCGTGAACATCTGCACAATGTGAAACACTTTACTTTGTTAAATTTTAATAACACATCTTGCTAGCGCTAAGAGACTGACAAAGTAATAATGTGCAACGAAATATGAGCTGAAATAACTGAGTGTTTATAGCAGCTAATTTGAGAAGATGGAACGGCAGG
>NW_026370086.1:2768-6273 GCF_001194135.2 Octopus bimaculoides | reverse complement strand
ATAAAGCGTACTTATTAACTGTATGTTAAGTTTCATTGCAACGACAAACTACTCGCTTTAAACATAGTCTGACTCTCTCCGTTTTTGAAATTGCTTGAAATCTTATCCTCTGCAAAACTTACGAAACAAATGAATAAATAAATGGAGAAAGAGAAAGAAAGAAAAAGTGAGAGAGAGAGACAAAGAGTCGAGCAATAGAACTAGAATTACAGATGAGCGATGGGGACAGAGAGAAACGGAGAGAAAATGAGGCGGAGTGTCATAGAGCGAGCGAAAGCAGCCGATTATTACGTTTAAATGTCGTCTGCTTTTTACAGGTCTCTCCAGTTAGAACAAAATCAGAACATTTCGCATAATATTCGCTCTTGTTTGTTTCCCACGCTGAAGACAAAACCAGAGCAACATCCCCATCAAATGTTAAAAGTTAGCAGCAGCAGCATACTGTCAGTTTGGATAACAAAGAAACACACATACTCACGCGCGCGCTTACGTTATACATAGTGTGTGTGCATATAAGTGTATATGCATGTGTAAAAGTTTAAATGTATTACATGTATTCATACATATACGTATACAAAGTGTGTGTGTGGCGTGTTTATGTCTATCTATCTATCTATCTATCTATCTATCTATCTATCTATCTATCTGTCTGTCTGTCTGTCTGTCTGTCTGTCTGTCTGTATGTATGTATGTCTATCTATCTCTCTATTTATCTGTGTCTGTCTACATATCTATCTCTCCCCCCTCCTTCTCCTTCTCCTCCTATCTCTCTCTCTCTCTCTCTCTATATATATATATATATATATATAAATACATACACATAGACTCACACATATGTATGTGTATACCTCGATGACGACGACCACGTAGTAGTAGTAGTAGTAGTAGTAGTAGTAGTAGTAGTAGTAGTAGTAGTAGTAGTAGCAGCAGCAGCAGTAGTAGTAGTAGCTGTAATTATTTGATTACTTCATTAGCAAATGGTTCGTATTTGAGTTCGGGTAGGTCTTTATTTCCGGGTGTATGCCACTAACATTCTTGAAATAATGGCAGTAATAAGTCTCAGAAATGTTTTTGGAATGAAAATCTTCCAGATTGTGTTTCTAGAAAGGTCTCGAGAAACATTCGCTGTCCTGTAAATTCCTTTCGTTGATTTAAGATCAACTCGAAATCTTTACTCGCAGATTTTATAATCAAAACACATTCCAACCAGTCTATTTAAGGGCATTTAGAACTATATATCTGATATGACCATTCTTTATAATACCAGTGGTATTATTTTCTTTAACAGAAAATATCACTGATGCTTCGAATATTCATTTCTCTTACAGCTGTTTCAAAAAAGGTTATGCATCATTTACAGAACTATTACAATTAAATAGTTATAATTACGCATAATTCTTCAGTATGCACAAGGCCTGAAATTTGAGGGAAGGTGGCTTGTTGATTGCGTCGACTCCAGCGATCTACTGCTAGTTATTTAATCGACTCCGAAAGGATGGAAGGTAAAGTCGACCGCGGTGGAATTTGAACTCAGAACATAAAGATGGATGAAATATCGTTAAGAATTTTGCCTGGTGTGCTAACGGTTCTGCCAGCTCATTGCCTTCATCACTCAAGAAATATTGATGGAAGTTTTTTTTTTAATTTAGATCTCTTTTTTAAAAAATTGTATCATAGGATTACGGGCGGCCTCCAACGGGTTGGTATAAAAAAGAAAGCTGGCGTCGTAGTGAGGTAAGACGTTGGCTTTCTAGCTACATGGTTCTGGGTTCCATCCGACAGCGTGGCACCTTGGGCAAATGTCACCTACTACAGCCTCCCCACTTATCGGGTTGACCAAAGCCTTGTGAAACTGAAAGAAGCCTGTCGTGTGTGTGTGAGTGAGTGAGTGTATGTATGTATGCATGGGGGGGGGGGTCTTTGTGCTTTGTCCCTCACCACTTCTTGACAACCAGTGCTGGTTTGTTTATGTCCCCCGAAACAGCGAATCGGCAAAATTGGAATCCAATAGCATAAGTACAATACTTAAAAAAAAATAAACCCTGGGGTCGATTTGTTCGACTAATCCCTTCATTGTGCTATCCCAGCATGGCCGCAATCCGATGACTGAAACAAGCAAAAATAAATAAATAAATAAATAAAAATAAAGGAAAATATATAAAAATGTAGTTTAGTTGCTATTTCTAGTAGGTCGAGCAATTACATAGAAGCCCCCTTTGTTCGTTCTTCAACGGAATGGAGTAAAACGGCTTCGTTTCATTCAATTAACTCAAGTAAAACTCGATTCCTGTAACCATATTTAAACAAAACTCGCTTCTTTTAACAGTTTTTCTAGGATTGGTTCCATGGAAGCATGACGGAATTCTGTTTATTTTTAGACATAAATAATTTGTCCACAGTCAAATTAACGTTCTTCACTGGAACCTGTATAGAATTACCTAAACACCATCTTGATTTAAGAACCGCGTGCCTATCACGCGGGACATATTAAATATTTTATTCTTGAAGTCTATCTGCTGCCCATCCTTTACACATCGAATTTTTCTCTCCTTGTTCTTCCTCTAGAACGGGGTGCCATACTATGGCGAGCCAATATAGAAAAAATATAAACAAAATAAAATAACATAAAATCTGAAAATAATAAACTCTTTAAGAATATATTTAAATTAGTTTAGTTTAGTCTAAAAGAAGCGTTTTTGGAAGAGTATTTACAGAACAAAACAGCAATTATTTATTCCTTATTACTTAAACATCTATGTGTGTGTGTGTGTGTGTGTGGCTTTTAAAGTACAAACCTTCCTTCAGTGAAGAACAACAACAATCTTTATATTTATTCCTTGAGACTTTCTCTTACGTCACTTCCGCTGCAGTTTCATAAAATGTCTGACAATAAGACGCTACTCTATCAATTGATTTCTCGCGTTGGCAGCGAGGTCAGAAATTTTAAAAGGAAGAAGGAATATAAAGTCGATTAAATCGACCCCCAATAATAATAATAATGATAATGATAATAACAAATGCCCTTATGCAGTACCAGGCAGTGGCTCTCATGGCTTCTGATCTTAATTGATTGGAAGTGTTATCATGTACATTGTTCTGTCTTACTATAAAAGATGGGCTCTACGTCAAATATTCTGTTCCATGCCACAGATTTGCTTGCCAGTTGTATGACCTTAACAAGTTGAGCATGTCCCTTAGTGGCTGACGATATGTGCATCTCTGATCACGAGCAGAAGTAGTGGGGGAGCATCATAGCCATGTGTTGAGAGGAATTCTTCGGAGTTTAAATAATTCTGGAAACATGGGTATTTCGTTCATCATCCTTAAACAACACTTATTCAGGGACATTTTGAGCAGGATGGGTTACTCGACCTGAAGAAAATTCTAACTGGGCCCCCACCTGCAAGGTCATGCGCTGTTTATCTTGATACGAGATCACCATGTCGTGCACATATGGGACTCTAAAACGAGGTCGCACATTAAATTAACCCCTTCCCAATGGATA
>NW_026370086.1:701-2422 GCF_001194135.2 Octopus bimaculoides | reverse complement strand
TATATATATATACATATATACCACGGGCTTCTTTCAGTTTCCATCTACCAAATCCACTCACAAGGCTTTGGTCGGCCCGAGGCTATAGTAGAAGACACTTGCCCAAGATGCCACGCAGTGGGACTGAACCCGGAACCATGTGGTTGGTAAGCAAGCTACTTACCACACAGCCACTCCTGTTCCTACGTTTATCTTGATTTTCTTAATATATTTTTTCCAAGGCCGCGAAGACCACATTCTTTCCTATTAGCGTTAGTTTCGTTCATGTCTTGTCTTAATTCTACCCTATAACCGAAAGGTCTTCAATATATTCACGTGTATGCATGTATACATGCATATATGTACATACCTACATCTACATGTATATATAGATGCATATCCGGGTACAGGACGTCAGAAAAGGAACGAAAACATAAAGCACAAAAACAAACTTTTATTTACAGACAACAGAACGAACACATAGGAAAACAGACGAGCCACTTATGGAACTTTTCCTTCATCAGCTGCCTCTATTCTAAACTAGGCGTTTCAAAGATGAGGCAGAACGCGCTCTTAGAATAGCTCTTCCTGTTTAGTGGATTAACCTGCTAAATAGAGGGTTCCAAGGTAGCAAACACAAACATACGAACTATAGATTTGTGCTCCCGTTATTGTCCTTGCCTTTTCGCTTTACATATTTTCCAGTTCCTTTCATAACTTGTCCTTTTCACCGTTCGGTCTGGACACACCGTCTCTTATCAATTATTTTTTCTTTTCGTACTTGTCTTATCTTGTCCTTGATATCCACCGATTCATACCTTTCCCCAGCAACTGTCTACTGTTAACGCTTCCAAATTAAACAATATTATCGATAAGACGTCGAAACTGTGACGATTTGGGGGTCGACAACTGATAAGGGATTAGCGTGCCCACGTCCTTTGTGTGTGCGTATGCGTGTGTGTGTTTCTTGCTTTATTTTTCTTGTTTTCGAAACGGTCGTCTGCCGTCTTCCTGTGCTACATTTACAAGTGATATCTGTGTGTATGTGTTTATGTGTGCGTTATGGGGTGGGGGCTTTCAATTTATTGTGTAACCTCTTTTCGGTGTTCCTGGTTAAGTTGCCTCATTGACACAATGTTAAATCCAGAACTGGGACAAAAATAAATACTTTCTCCCCCACAATTTTTACTGCTCTCGGCACTGAAATTAATGTATGCAAACACACATACATGCCAATATGCATGTATGTGTGTTTGCATGTATGTATACACATTCAAAGTATTATATGACTCCCACCACAATATCTGAAAAGCAAACAATTGAATGCATGGAAGAATAAATAAATAAATAAGTGTTGATCAGATATCCCTGCAAGAGAAGGGACTTGTTGCGCTAGAAATGGTAGTGATGAGTCAGCGATGAGAAAGTTTGTTTTATCCAATCAGAAGTCAGTTTAGTTCGTTGTATCGACCTAGATTACAGTAAGTTGGTGGGAAAATTATTGATTGATTTTTTTTATTATTTATTATTCTTTATATTTTTTTCGTTTTGTTTTGTTTCGTTTGTGAGTGTGTTTTCTCATCGCTCTGTGAGTCATCGTGTCCATAGAATGATGACGTCATTTTGTGTTTTGTTTTTCCGTTGTGGTGGCAATGGTGGTGGTGGTGGTGGTGGTGGTGGTGGTGGGGTTTGTACATGTGGCTAATAACGATGATGATGATGATGATGATGATAGTGGTGGT
>NW_026370086.1:0-365 GCF_001194135.2 Octopus bimaculoides | reverse complement strand
ATGTTCGACATAGGTTTGGGTTGTTATTCCGTCGGACCTCAACCTGCAAGGGAGCGGGGGGTGCGGGTGGGGTGAAAGCAACAGGCATCGACACTACGCCACACACACACACACACACACACACACGCGCACGCGCACACACGCATACATGTACACATGCACACACAGAAATACACACGCAGAGGAATGCGTGCCTGCGTGAGTATACATACCTGCATACATATATGTATGCGCGCGCGCGCGCGCGTGTGTGTGTGTGTGTGTGTGCATGTATGTATGTGCATGTATGTATGTATGTATGTATGTATGTATATCTGTGTATGTGTGTATGTGTATATGTGTATATATATATATATATATATATA
>NW_026370085.1:0-369 GCF_001194135.2 Octopus bimaculoides | reverse complement strand
TTTCCCCTATGTATGTCATATTCAGGTCTTTACAAGCACCTTCCATGCATATTTATCTTGTAAACTACATTTCTATTTCTGCAGTTAATGCCAGGGCTAATGCTACATACCATTCAGTTATCATTGGTACATATGGTATTGTCAAAGGGGTATGTCCTACATGATTGTTATCTGATGGAGTTCCCTGGCTTTTCAACAATCTTAATGTCGAGTTTGGACTTCTGTGACAGACTGTTACAATCTGTTAGACGAAGGCCTTGATGAATACCACTAGGTATGAACATACGTATTCGCTTTTATATATCTAATTCTCTATATGGAATACTCAATATTTCATATATTCAATAAGACATTCAATACTTCATTTCA
>NW_026370084.1:0-243 GCF_001194135.2 Octopus bimaculoides | reverse complement strand
GACTGCTGGTCTTCCATAAACAACCTTGCCCGGACTTGTCCCATGGAGGGTAATTTTCACGGTGCAATCCCATGGTGTCACAGTGGTACTATGTATACAAACATATATATGTATATATACATGCATACACACACATATATACATACACAAACACATTCTTACATCCACTTGTATACATACATACATACACACACACACATACAGTTTCCAACAACCAAATTTACTCACAATGTATTAGTCAGT
>NW_026370083.1:0-333 GCF_001194135.2 Octopus bimaculoides | reverse complement strand
ATATATACATACATACATGCATACATACATCAATTGTACTGTGTTCATGTTTCCAGCCATCATAATATTATTTCCTTCTTAACGCTACGTTTATTGTACGTTTATTAATCGCTTCGTTTCGACGACAAATTTAATATACGAGACATTGCTGCAAAGTTGGCCATACCGTGTTTGCTATCGTCTGCAGTTGTTGTTACCATTGATTCCTAAATTATTTTATCTGTTTTAATGTTGTTTTTATGACTGTTTATGGTCTTTGAGATTGTAATTCCTAGTGAAGGTTCTAGTGTTGTTATTTGACGAACAAATGTAGAACTATGTCGTCTGTCGTTC
>NW_026370082.1:0-300 GCF_001194135.2 Octopus bimaculoides | reverse complement strand
TTCTTTTACTTGTTTCAATCATTCGACAGTGGCCATGTTAGAGCACTATCTTGAAGCATTTAGTCGATGAAATTGACACCAGTACCTTTTTTTTTAATTTGTTCCTTATTCTGTCGGTTTCTTTAGCCAAACCGAGATTTGATTAGGATGTGAACAAGCCAACGCTGGTTGACAAGCAACGAGAGGGACAAGCACAAACATACAGAGTTACACACAACACGTACATATACACACGCACAATACATACATTCCGATAACTAACGAGGAATGAGCAATGTTAATTTTCGTCTATGTTAATTT
>NW_026370081.1:0-334 GCF_001194135.2 Octopus bimaculoides | reverse complement strand
TATATATGTGTATGTATATATCTATATCTATCTACCTATCTAACTATATACATATGTGCCTGGGGTGTGTGCGAGTGTGTGGTGTGTGCGCGTGTGTGTATACATGTATATATACGTACCTGCATATATACAAACATACCTGTATTAAGGAATGCTGAAGTAGGCCTTTGTAATTATTTCTCACTGTCATTGTTTTATCACACGTCGGCCGCTATTAAGTTTCCAAATCATCAAGGTGTTGATTTTGGTGTTTGGATTCATGAATATTTCAGGTGCCATATCATTTTTAAGTAAGCCTTCTAAAGAAAATTTGATGGCTGCTTCAGGTGTTCTG
>NW_026370080.1:0-256 GCF_001194135.2 Octopus bimaculoides | reverse complement strand
CCTCCTCCTACTACTATTACTACTGCTACTACTACTATTATTATTATCGTTGTTGTTCTTAGTGTTATTATTATTATTATCATTTTTATATTAGTTGCTGGTTATTGAAAGCTTTATAGTTCTTGATGGTTTCGTTATTGTTACGGGGTACATAGTATGGGTTTCCAGTTGTAATTGCTGTTGTTGTTCTTGTTATGTTCTTTTTGCTTTTGATTCACTGATATTAAGAGAATGCAGATTGTGTTCCATATATATA
>NW_026370079.1:0-417 GCF_001194135.2 Octopus bimaculoides | reverse complement strand
TATCTATCTATCTGTCTGTCTGTCTGTCTGTCTGTCTGTCTGTCTATGCAAACTTCTATATATAATTATAGGTACACACACATGTGTATTGATAGTGACTTCGAAATTTCAGTTAGCTAAGGCATTGTTAGACGTCTATTTATGTCTCCTTTTTTTCTGTGTCTCTTTTGCCCTGCCCCACCTCTCTATGCGTTGTACAGCTATGAACGAACTAGAAATACATCCATTTCTTGCATGAAGGATAAATTACAAAAGGAAATGCAAGAATTCTATTAAAACGAATACATTTTCATTATGAACATTTTTCTACAATACAATTCTGACCATTTATATGTATTTTCCAAAATGGGCAACGCCAGGTATCTTGCTAGTGTGAGAGTGTATTAATGCACACACACACACACACACACACACACA
>NW_026370078.1:0-243 GCF_001194135.2 Octopus bimaculoides | reverse complement strand
AGCTATCTTGCATCTGACTAGTGTTTGAAGCTTGCTCTATTTTTATCGGGAGTTCATGGTTCAAATTAGTAAATGTTTTGAATAGGATTTGATGAGTTTTAATTTTCAAATAACGCCACAAATTTTCAATGGGATTCAAGTCAGGTGACTGCCTTGGCCATTCTAATAATATTTATATTGTGATTGACAATTTATTTTTGGTAGACTTCGTCGTGTGCTTAGGGTCGTTATCCTGTTGTAAAA
>NW_026370077.1:0-287 GCF_001194135.2 Octopus bimaculoides | reverse complement strand
AAAATTTTATCTATGATATCACTTGTATAAAAATACACGCATAGTCCAATAATACATTCACAAGTTATTCGCACACGTATAAATAGGCGTGATCCTACATCAATGTATATACATGGGTGTCTAAAAGTCTATGAATAAATAGATCTTGAGCGTTAAATACATTCACAGATATACTCATGTACATATGTATGTGTTGTGAATGCGCATATATACATACATACATACTTACACACACAGATATATATATATATATACATTTTTATACATATATATATATTTATATATAT
>NW_026370076.1:0-293 GCF_001194135.2 Octopus bimaculoides | reverse complement strand
CAGCATGGCCACAGTCAAAAGACTGAAACAAGTAAAAGAGAGTAAAGAGTGTGTGTGTGCGCGTGTGTGTGTTTGTGTCTCCTTGTCTTGACATCATGTTATTGTTTTAAGCATCGTTGTTATGCAAGTGATGGCATTGATCTGGTCTCCAATGAAAACATGTCCGGCCAGGATGAAACAGGAAGGACAATCATTCATAGAAAACTCTGTCTCAACAAATTCTTTCTGACTGGTGCAAACATGAGAAGTGGTCATTAATATGACAAGCATGATGATACACAAATACACACACA
>NW_026370075.1:0-342 GCF_001194135.2 Octopus bimaculoides | reverse complement strand
GGCAGTCTCGTTTGCAGAGGTCACACCTATACGTTGAATCCGGTCTGTTGACTGTCATTACTTTTCTGCGGGATCGGTTTTCAGCTGCCGCCACCCTCAAATTCTTTTCGCCGGTCTGCAGTTGTTTGTGAAGAGTACCTCTCCAGCGGGTTCGGTCGGCTGCGAGATCCTCCCAGGAATTGGTGTTGATGCCAGGTGCCTTCATGTCCCTCTTACACACGTCTCTGTACCCCAGCTTCGGACGGCGAATGTTTCTCTGCCCTGCGACAAGCTCTCCGAAAGGACATCCTTTGGGATCCGACCATCTGACCATCGGATCCCAAAGGATATATACATATATAT
>NW_026370074.1:0-224 GCF_001194135.2 Octopus bimaculoides | reverse complement strand
TATATTAATATGCAAGTGTGTATATATATATGTGTGTCCATGGATATGTATGTAGGTATATGTGTGTCCATGGGTGTATATGTATGTATGTATCTTTGTACATGTATGTGTGTAAACAAAGTACAATGACACACAAATACAGATATGTCAATATGAATTACGTTACACGTGAATGACTGCGGTAACTTATACACACATACACACACACATATTCACACACACAC
>NW_026370073.1:0-295 GCF_001194135.2 Octopus bimaculoides | reverse complement strand
GTGTGTGTGTGTGTGTGTGTGTGTGTGTGTGTGTGTGTCGTCTTCCGCATTTTCCATATTTATTTGCAAGATCTATGAAAGGACATTATGGACAGAAAGATTTTATATTTTATACCGAATTTATGCTGTCACCCTTTTTTGCCTATCTTTTCATTCCTTCATTTTAATATATTACGTCAGTCATAATTTTTTGTCATGTGAACGTTTGTTGTTGATAACAGGAAAGTTACTATCGGTCATGTGATTAGAAATCATCATCATCATCATCATCATCATCATCACCACCACCATCATT
>NW_026370072.1:0-385 GCF_001194135.2 Octopus bimaculoides | reverse complement strand
GCTCCCTGTAGTTCCTCTGTTGGACTGTGGCGATCTTTTTTGTATAGTGCAGTTGAATTGCCTCGAGTTCTGCTATCCGCTTAACACTGTGTGGTGACCACAACTGAGAGCAATAGTCTAGGCGGCTCAGAACAAATGTCTTCCATAGAGTCAACATGACTTTTTGATCCCTTGTACGGAATGTCCTCAGTATCCACCCTGCCAGTTGTCTGCACTTTGCTGTCAACTTGACAATGTGCATGTGAAATGATGCATCACTACACATGTTGATGCCCAGATCTCTTACTGTTTGTGGTTCTGGCATTGCAGTACCTCCAGGTAGCGCAGTAGCTCCAGGTAGCGCAGTACTTGAAATTTTTTTGCATTGAACTGCATATTATTTTGC
>NW_026370071.1:0-340 GCF_001194135.2 Octopus bimaculoides | reverse complement strand
GTTCGTTCGTACGTATGTGCCTGCATTTGTTCGTTAATTCGTTTGTTCGATCGTTCGTTCGTTCTTACGTTAGTTCTTACGTTCTTCGTTAGTTTGTTCGTTCGTACATACGTTCAATTCTTAGTTCGTTCGTACGTACGAACGATCCAACGAACGAACGTACGTACGTTACTAAATACGAACGAAAGAAAGAATGAACGAACATACGTGCGTTAGAATGACCGAACGTCCGTACTTTCGTTACTTTGTTCGTTCGTACGTACGTACATATGTACCTACTTACGTACGTTCGTACATATGTACCTACTTACGTACGTTCGTACGTACATACATACGTTCT
>NW_026370070.1:0-222 GCF_001194135.2 Octopus bimaculoides | reverse complement strand
GGAACTCGACTGAGGAAAGAAAACTCCGAATGACCCGTCCTTGTTTTTCTGTATCATTTGTCTGTTTGTTGTACTTTTTTTGTATCATCTAACTGTCTGGGTATTTTGTGTCCTTGTCCCATTTTTGGTATTCTTTTATATATATATATATGTGTGTTTGTGTGTATGTGTATATATATATATATATATATACTGATGAAGGAAAATGTTCTCTATGTGGCT
>NW_026370069.1:0-233 GCF_001194135.2 Octopus bimaculoides | reverse complement strand
TACACACACACACAGACATACACACATATATGCGCATACACACACACATATATATGTTGATACACATATGTATATATGTGTGAGTACATATGTGTATATGTATATATATATGTATATATGTAAGTATATATGTATATAAACGCATACAGATGTATGTGTATATATGTATATATATGTGTGTGTGTGTGTTTGTATATATATATCTATATATATATATATATATATATATATAT
>NW_026370068.1:0-247 GCF_001194135.2 Octopus bimaculoides | reverse complement strand
AGGAAGAAGAACAAGTGACTTACTGTAGAGGAGGTACACGGCTATCCTACACTATGTAATAGTAAATGGGAGTAGATGGAAAGAGAGATTGATGCTGGTGATTAGATGACAAGGAATACTCTCAAGGTAAAAGAATGTGAGCTGATGAGAGAATACAGAGGACATAGAAAGGTCAGTGTAGTGTGTAAATTCACAAGGATGTGTGATGAGTACAACAGATTCTTAGAGATAGGGGTATAGGTAAATG
>NW_026370067.1:0-342 GCF_001194135.2 Octopus bimaculoides | reverse complement strand
GTGTGTGTGTGTGTTTTATACACACCACTGTATATTTGTTTGTAGGCTGCAATTCGATGCGGTAGCAAAGACACTCTCAAAATGCCGGGTGTTAAAATACTTGAAAGTCATGAACAGGTTAGACAACCCTCCTCTAATCCCATCGACGAATGATGGACATCGATGATTCGCCATTCTTGTGGCTTATCAACAGCAAGTACACTTACAACTCTTACATTTTTGAGCAGAATTTAAATAGATACATCACCGGAATTTAGCAGCTATGTTTGAAATATTAAGAAACAAAACTTATACAGTTTTATATTTAAGAGATGAGGAATTATTTACATTATTTACATTATT
>NW_026370066.1:0-539 GCF_001194135.2 Octopus bimaculoides | reverse complement strand
TATATATATATATATATATAATACAAATGATATGTGAGCATAAGCATATATATACATACATATATGTACGTACATATATATATATACATATATATGTACGTACATACATATATATATACATATATATATACGTACATACATATATATATACATATATACGTACATACATATATATATACATATATATGTACGTACATACATATATACATATATATGTACGTACATATATATATATATATATATATACACACACACACAATCATATCCATGCACACATATACCTAATTATGTATACACATATAACCACACACGCTAGCAGGATAGTCTCATCATTCATGGACGAATCATATTGGGGTGGGGGTGAATCCAGCGATCCCGCATGCAAACGTTTTAGAAAGAGAATTAAACAGAGGCTCAGAATTCTTAAATGTACAATCATCTGTTATGGCCAAAAGTAACGTGTAGTACTACTATTAATAATAATAAATATAATATGGAACAAGAAATAGATAGATAGATAGATAGATAGATAGATAGAT
>NW_026370065.1:722-1015 GCF_001194135.2 Octopus bimaculoides | reverse complement strand
CTCGCATTAAAAGTCTTTCTTTAAAGACATATTTTTTGAATTCTTTTGAGCGGGAGAAAGTAAATGATGTAATAGTTATTAATCAATTTCAATAATATATATATATGGATATATATGTATATACTTGTATATATGTATATATGTATGCATGCTTGTATGCATGTATGTATGTATGTATGTATGTGTGTATGTATATTTTTATGTATGTGTGTATGCATCTATGTATGTATGCTTGTATGTATATATGTATGCATATATGCATATATGTATATATGCATGTATGCAGGTATGTA
>NW_026370065.1:0-684 GCF_001194135.2 Octopus bimaculoides | reverse complement strand
TATGTATGTATGATTGTATGTATGCTGGTATGTATGTATATATGCATGTATATATGTATGTTTGCATGTATGCCTTTATGTATGTATGCATGTATGTATATATGTATGCATATATGCATGTATGCATGTATGTATTCATATATGTATGTATATATTTGTATATATGCACACATGTATGGTATCTATATATATTTGGTATCTATAAAGAAGTACTTCTCTGTACACGCATGTATACATTCACGCATATATATGTGCGTGTGTGTGTGTGTATGATTGTGTGTTTGTGTACAGACAAACACAGGCATACACGCGCGCGCACACACACACACGCACACACACACACAAATATTGTGTATGCGAGTGAACATATGTATTTAAGTATGTATTGATATATGCCTTGAAGAGAGAAAGAGTTTGTCTTTGATGCAGAATCAATTCCTAAATAACTTGTTAAAAATATAAAAAACGAACATGAAACAAATCAGTGCAGACCTTTTTTTTATTATTAAAAAGAAACCGCTGTAAACACACACACACACACATACACAATGCACGCGCGCGCACATGCATAGATACATAGATACATATGTATACATATATATAAATATATATATACACGTATGTATGTAACATGTACATATATATGTATATATATATAAATATATATATATATATACATATATA
>NW_026370064.1:221-446 GCF_001194135.2 Octopus bimaculoides | reverse complement strand
ACGAACGATGACGACGATGATGAAGTTTCAATGACAATATAGTTTAATGTAAAACAACACTTTACAGGATGTCTAGAAGTTTAATAAACCAACTGAGAGGAATTAGGTGTGGTGAGAATATATTGTCGATGTAGCAAACCCACTCCCATTCTCACGCTCATATATAGTGGCAAACACATTTTTACATACATAGTATATATAACATAATTTAACATAATATAATAT
>NW_026370064.1:0-206 GCF_001194135.2 Octopus bimaculoides | reverse complement strand
ATGTATGTATGTATGTATGTATGTATGTATGTATGTATGTACGTATGTGATGGATGGTGGATGGATGGATAACAATTACTCTGGATATTATTAAGGATATATATAAGCAGTATAATTGAGAAAACAGTCACGGTTCTTGTCGCACCAAAGATATGAACAAACTAGGTCGAAATCGTGATCATTAGAGCTATCTATCTATCTATCTA
>NW_026370063.1:306-484 GCF_001194135.2 Octopus bimaculoides | reverse complement strand
CCACTCGCAAAAATATATATTATGGGAGACAGTTTATGACTGCGTTGATACAGTAAATATAAACCCTGTCAATATAATGAATGTGATCGAAAATGGTAAATGTGACAAACGGTACGCTCCTCCTGATAATTTAAGACCTTATCTAGTCCCTTGCATACCCAGTGTTCCTAAATGTTCG
>NW_026370063.1:0-232 GCF_001194135.2 Octopus bimaculoides | reverse complement strand
AGTGTACATTGTCAATGAAATATATTAAACTCAACATCAAATGTTGCAATGCTTCTGGAGGTACCGCTAAAATACGGCATTCGTTAACTATCATTTTTGATTATAATGCCAAATATTTAATCATTAAAGAACTGAAAGGCGGTACTATAATTGAAACGAAATTGCCATTTTGTCCAAAATATACCAATTACGATAAAAACACAATGCGTTGTCGCACGAATTTTTATCACCC
>NW_026370062.1:0-206 GCF_001194135.2 Octopus bimaculoides | reverse complement strand
CGAGTTCAGTCCCACGGTGTGGCACCTTGCGCAAGTTGCTTCCCAACCACATGGTTCCGGGTTCAATTCCACGGTGTGACACCTTGCGCAAGTTGCTTCCCAACCACGTGGTTCCAGGTTCAGTCCCACTGTGTGACACCATGCGCAAGTTGCTTCCCAACTACATGATTCCGGTGACACCTTGCACATATATATATATATATATA
>NW_026370061.1:0-512 GCF_001194135.2 Octopus bimaculoides | reverse complement strand
TATATATATATATATATATATATATATATGAGCAACACACACATACACACGCGCACGTATGTACGTCAATTGCATACATATTTTTTGTACGCATACATGTTCGTATGTGTGTGTGTGTGTTGCCTGTATATCAACAAAACACATACACACATCTTGCGTTACATATATATACGGATAAATACGGATAAATGATTTAAAATAAATATATTTTGGAAATGACGATTTACGGTACAATACCTAGAAACATGGAAATCAGACCACATGGGTTTGTTTACATCAATTTGGCAGTTTCCATAAAACGTTTTGGTAGAGAACGCGAAAGAGATAGAGAGAGCGCGCTCTCCCTCTCTATCTATCTCCCTCCCTTACACACATGCCAGTTATCTCTCTTTCTTTCTTTCTCTCTCTCCCTGCCTCACACACACAGCAACATTACACACACACACACACAGCAACATTACACACACATACAGCAACATTACACACACACACATGCTGCTCTCTCACACTAA
>NW_026370060.1:0-220 GCF_001194135.2 Octopus bimaculoides | reverse complement strand
GGTAGACGGAAACTGAAAGGAGCCCGTCGTATATATGTATATATATATTTGTATATATTTGATGTTTGTGTCTGTGTTGTTCCCCCACCATCGCTTGACAACCGATGTTGGTGTGTTTACGTCCCCGTACCTTAGCAGTTTGGCAAGAGAGACCGATCAAATAAGTACTAGGTTCAGTTCTATATTTAAGAGATGAGGAATTATTTACATTATTTACATT
>NW_026370059.1:0-282 GCF_001194135.2 Octopus bimaculoides | reverse complement strand
TTTTTTTTTTTTTTTTTACATAAACAAAATGAATTCTTTGTCCTAGTTTACATTTGGAGATATTCCTACTTTAGCCTCCTTGCACCTGGCACAAAGTCACCTCCCTCAATACTGCACCCCAACTCTGTTTGCATAGGAAGGAGTGTCTGGTGACCTCACCAGTGCTGGAACTACGAAAAAAGCTTCTATTACACTTCATACAGTGGTTACCATTAGGAAAGGTATCCAGCTGGGATCTATTTTAAAACGGGGGCCACATTTTTCACTAATGTTTTACGTAGT
>NW_026370058.1:3871-3983 GCF_001194135.2 Octopus bimaculoides | reverse complement strand
ATATAGAAAATATATATTTAGTGTGCGGTGTATTGTTTTCCTGTTTGCAGTCAAATGTGAAGGTGTTTATGGAATGGACGACAAAGCAGTGATACCAGACAGTGCAATAAAA
>NW_026370058.1:3636-3764 GCF_001194135.2 Octopus bimaculoides | reverse complement strand
TATATAGATATTGGAGATGACCTTAACAACGGAGGAGAAGTTTATCTTGTGACATCAAAGAATGTAGAAATTTATCAAGTAGAATTGTTTGGAAAAGTAAAGGTGAGTTTAATATTTGCCTGGTGTGT
>NW_026370058.1:2124-2265 GCF_001194135.2 Octopus bimaculoides | reverse complement strand
CTGATATTTGCGTTGTGACAGATATGAATAATCTTGTTGCTGAAACTTGCATAACTCTTCTATTCCACTTATTAGTGTGCATTACATTAGTTGTGAGCATTGGTGTTGATAGAATGCAGAGAGACTGAATGGAAACGTCAC
>NW_026370058.1:964-1190 GCF_001194135.2 Octopus bimaculoides | reverse complement strand
TTTCTGTAAAGTTGTGTGTGAAACCATCAAGTAAGTGTGAAATTAATGATTTAAATAGCAGAAATCATTTATAAATGATGTTTGTCAATTATTGAAAACAATTCCATTGCAATAACAACGAAAAGACAGAATTGCTTTAGTTGCTTGTTTGGAGTGTATGTATGTGGTCTGATCAATATGTATGCAGACTGTTGCTATAATAACGAAGCTAGCGCACAGAGATTGA
>NW_026370058.1:612-741 GCF_001194135.2 Octopus bimaculoides | reverse complement strand
GCATGACAACGACTGGTAAACAGTGGGTCTTCACCAGACTCTAGTCTGATTTGCCAAGTTTTCTATGGCTGGATACCCTCCATACCACCTGGCAATACATGCTCAGAGACCAATGCTAAGGTTTCAAAA
>NW_026370058.1:363-517 GCF_001194135.2 Octopus bimaculoides | reverse complement strand
TGGCACAAAGTTGGCAGACACATGTCTCACACCTAAAATGTCTGTGATAATGGACTGAACTGAACTGTAATTAACCTGCACATCCTCTTGTAACGCAAGGATTGTGTGATTCGAGAATTTCTCCTCGCAGCTGCACACACATCTGTGATATTTT
>NW_026370058.1:0-102 GCF_001194135.2 Octopus bimaculoides | reverse complement strand
TAGAATGCACAACAGAGATGAAGGTCAGTCATTGCCAGGTGGCTACACTCAGTGTGCTTTAGCTTCATTACTATGGCAACAGTCTGGGTACTTATTGATGAG
>NW_026370057.1:1060-1625 GCF_001194135.2 Octopus bimaculoides | reverse complement strand
TGTTTCAGTCATTAGACTGCGGCCATGCTGGGGCAATGTCTTGAAGAATTCTTAGTTGAATAAATCGAGCCCTAAACTTATATTTTTTAAAGCCTGGTGCTTATTCTATTAGTTACTTTTGCTGCACCACTAATTTATGTGGATGTAAACAAACCAACACTAGTTGTCAAATTGTGACACACACAATGGGTTTCTTTCAGTTTCTATCTACCAAATCCACTCACAAGGTCTTGGTTGGCCCAAAGCTATAGAAGAAGACACTTGCCCAATGTGCCATGCAGTAAAACTCAACCTGGAACCATGTGGTTGAGAAGCAAGCGTCTTACCACACAGTCACACCTGTGCCTATCTGGGAAAAAAGATGCTATTGTCATGATTGGAAAAACCTTTGACTATAAGTTCTGCTCAATCAAGGATGACCTGCAGCTAAACAACAACTAACAGCAACAGTAGTAGCTTTGTCATTGTCTATGGTCAGATGCCCTTCCTGTCACCAACCATTACCTGTTTTTAACTAAGGTAGTAATTCACTGTAGCTGGAATCCATGGAATGCTGGAGATGAAT
>NW_026370057.1:652-953 GCF_001194135.2 Octopus bimaculoides | reverse complement strand
TACACTTTCAGAGTGGTTGGTGTTAGGAAGGTCATCCAGCCATAGAAAACCATACCAAATCCAACTAGAGTCTGTGCAGGCCCTCAACTTGCCAGCCCTGCTCAAACCATCCAAGCCATGCCAACATGGATAAGACATTAAATGATGATGATGATGATGATGATCTCAGAAGGCTGCCAAAGAGATAAAATTAAATACAAAAAACAAAAATCCTTTTGTTCAATACACTAGTGTTTCTGTCACTCATGCATCAACATTCAGGAATAAACACAAGGTAATTTACCAAAATTCAAATAGAAAC
>NW_026370057.1:359-618 GCF_001194135.2 Octopus bimaculoides | reverse complement strand
AACAATAAAAAGAAACATGTTGGAAAGAAGTGGAAATATGAACATGTGGCAAAACAATATGCTTGAGCAATTTATCTGTATTGTTAGATAAAAGAAAGAAAAATTAAGAAGAAAATAATAATAAAGAGAATAGACCCAGGATGACCTGGGATGAAGTGGTGAAACACAACCTTCAAACGTTGAGCCTCACAGAGGCGATGACAAGTGAGCGAGACCTTTGAAGATATGCTGTGCTTGAGAAGACCCAGCAAGCCAAGTG
>NW_026370057.1:0-330 GCF_001194135.2 Octopus bimaculoides | reverse complement strand
GCATAACCGGCCCATTTAAGAGCACCCTTCAATCATTGGGCAATAAACTGCACTTACGAAGACCTGTGGAGGCAAGGGAAGTCATTGTGGCCGATGCCAGCACTGCTTGATTGGCATGTAAAAAGCACCATTCGAATGTGATCGATGCCAGTGCCGCCTGACAGGCTCCCATGCAGGTGGCACATAAAAAGCACCCACAACACTCTCGGCATAGTTGGCGTTAGGAAGGGCTATGCCAAGAGTGTTGTGGGTGCTTTTTATGTGCCACTGGCATGAAACTTTCCAGATCAGATTGGAGCCTGATGCAGCCTTCTGGCTTGCCAGTCCTCA
>NW_026370056.1:2108-2275 GCF_001194135.2 Octopus bimaculoides | reverse complement strand
ATTTCCCCTGACTCACTTCCGGTTATTGCCGGACACGGAACTTAAACAGGAATAATCATACTTGTCTATGGATGTCACATTGTAAATTGCAGCATTCCACTGGTATTCATTTGTCTGTCATGGTTGCTGAAGTGGACTAAGGTATTATAATGGACGAAGTTGAATGC
>NW_026370056.1:1718-1893 GCF_001194135.2 Octopus bimaculoides | reverse complement strand
GACACCATCCATAAAGTGGAAGTCGCCATTTTAGAGGATCGTTGCAAAATTATTCGGCATCTAGCCCAAAAAGTGATAATAATAAGTGTAGGGTCCGTGGAAAAAATCATTCACGACAATTTGCACATGCGGAAGTTGTCTACACGATGGATTCCTCGGATGCTCACACCCTTTC
>NW_026370056.1:1415-1561 GCF_001194135.2 Octopus bimaculoides | reverse complement strand
GATAATTCACCACCTCCAAAGAAGGTTCGTGTCCAACCTTCTGCAGGTAAGGTGATACTCACAGGCTTTTGGGACCAGCGCAGAGTAGTAATGATGAATTTTCCGGCAAAGGACACCACAATTAACAGAGCATAATATGCTTCTCT
>NW_026370056.1:0-121 GCF_001194135.2 Octopus bimaculoides | reverse complement strand
ACTACTACTACTACTACTACTACTACTACTACTACTACGACACACACACATACACACACACACACACACAAACACACAAACATGCATTGATAAACATACATAAACATATACCTGTATATAC
>NW_026370055.1:0-205 GCF_001194135.2 Octopus bimaculoides | reverse complement strand
TAGTCTTCTACCTGGCCAGCTCCTGTCAACTGTCCTACCCATGCATGCATCGATGTTGGATATTAAACAATGATGATGAATAGTTGTCTCTTATGAATTAACTACTGTATTTTTTATCTCCATCAAATTACAGAAGTAATATTGAGCAGCATGTAATTCTTAGATTATTAAAAAAAATATAACATCTCAGTATTTCAAAGACCTG
>NW_026370054.1:0-483 GCF_001194135.2 Octopus bimaculoides | reverse complement strand
TTCAAAACTTTTAAACTGTCATATTTATTATTATTATATATTTATACTTACACATATTTACGTATATTTATATATACTTATATTTTTATACAAGAATTATTTTACACACGTATATATCTTTCAGATGAATTTTCTAATATTGATTTCCTGATATTAATAATGATATATTATAAAATATATATAATTGCTCGTATTAAATACATAAATACTTTAATAGTATTAATACTTTGATGCAATAGATCGCTCAATATAAATTCAGTATATAATATTCTCATTGAATATATTTAACTAAAGATATATATATGTGTGTGTGTGTGGGGGGGCATATACAGGGTTGGCCAAAAGTCATCTGACAGTAATTCAAAACCATTTAATTCCAAGATTTATTCATGTTTGACAACTGAATGAATTTAATAAAGCCATCTAAAATATGAAACAACATGAAAATTGTTCAAACTGAAGTCCTTCTTGAGCGACACATTT
>NW_026370053.1:0-420 GCF_001194135.2 Octopus bimaculoides | reverse complement strand
GGAAATGATGATTATGATGATTATGATGATGGTGATAATGGTAATGACAATCTATTTGAAAATCATTATGGCAATGATAATAGTTTCTTACTGATTCCAGTGAAGCAATCTCTATCTGCAAAAATGGCAATAATAATAATAATAATAATGGCTTCAAATTTTGGTTCAAAGCCAGCAATTTTAGGAAGAGAGTGTAACTCGATTACACTGCACCCTCACCCCACCCCACCCCCGTACATGACTGATACTTATTTTATCAGTCCGGAAGGGACGAATGGCAGAGTTGATCTTGACAGCATTTCATCTCAGGGAGAAATGTTGCTAAGCATTATTGTATGGCATGCTTACAATTCTGCCAGCCCACAGAATTATGATCATAATAATAATAATAATAATAATGATAATAATAATAATAATAAT
>NW_026370052.1:0-317 GCF_001194135.2 Octopus bimaculoides | reverse complement strand
ATGTATGTATGTATGTATGTATGCATTTATGTATGTATATATGTATGTATGCATTTATATATGTATATATGTATGTATGTATGTACGTATATATGTAGGCACGTGTACATGTGTGTGCGTGTATACGTATATATAAATATATATTTGTATATGTATATATATTTGTACATGTATATGTGCGTGTATGTGTATATACATGTATATATATTTTAACTACAGAGAAAGGGAGAGAATATACATATGTATGTGTGTACGTGTGTGTGCATCTGTGTGTATGTATCTGTGTGTACGTGTACATATGCTTATGTGTGTATATA
>NW_026370051.1:407-509 GCF_001194135.2 Octopus bimaculoides | reverse complement strand
TATATGTTTATATATATGTATTCATATATATGCGTGTATGTATGTGTGTGTATATATATTTAAAGGTATGTATGCATATCTATATGTATATCAATGTGTATT
>NW_026370051.1:0-397 GCF_001194135.2 Octopus bimaculoides | reverse complement strand
ATATATTTAAAGGTATGTATGCATATCTATATGTATATCAATGTGTATTTTTATTCATAAGAGTGGTACAACAAGGTACCGATATATATATATTTATATGTATATATGTACACACACAAGTACAACTATATAGACCACACACTCTTATATCTCATTTTGTGTTATAACTTTCAATACTAGCTCACTGGATTTGGGATCTATTTTATATTAAGCACCCTTTACATGGTATTGAGTACCTTATATTCCAGTAACTATTCTTTCCATCCCACTCCATAGTCATTATTTTGTACTAACTGGTGACTAGATATAAATAAATCCTGTGCACCCCACCTCCAACACACTCCTAATTTTATACATATATATATATGTGCCTGCATGTATATATGCATATATATAT
>NW_026370050.1:0-549 GCF_001194135.2 Octopus bimaculoides | reverse complement strand
CACACACACACACACACACACACACACACACACACAGGCATTGGTGTTATCATCATCATTATCATCATCATCGTCGTCGTCGTCTTCAGCATCCTCATTTAATGTTCCTTTTTCTATGCTGGCATGAATGGGATGGTTCGACATGAACAGACAAACCGAAGGACTGTGCTGAACTCCAATCTCTGCTTTAACCTGGTTTCTACAGCCGGGTGCTCTTTCTAGTTACGGTTCAACATCAATAGATATAAACAACCTGAAACATTTTTGTTTTTTATTTCTGTCTGAGCATAAGGCTGATTTTTCTTCTATAAGAATTGATGTATATTTGAACTCTAAGAATGATAATGATTAATTTATTATTAATTACTGTTACTTAATTCTTTTTCTTTTCTTTGATTTCAGAGCTTCCCTCGAAGATGCTGAAAATGATATCGAACTACTGGAAGTTAGATTGGAGAAGGTAAGACTTTGTTCTCATCCACTAGATGCCACTGATCCCTTTTATTTTTATTTTACCATAACCCTATGTCACTATTAGCCTATTTAGCT
>NW_026370049.1:0-519 GCF_001194135.2 Octopus bimaculoides | reverse complement strand
AATTATACAATCCAGTAATTAATGTGCTTAAAAATTAATATTTTTTTTTCATTATGTTTCCAGGTTCAAGTACTGGTAACGAAATAGAGGATAAAACAGCAGGAACAAACTTATGAGTGAAAATCGAAAAAGTGCCTCCAAGAATTGTCTTTGATGATATTTTATGCTATAAAATAATATTTTCTCCATATATAATATAAAATATAATTCCTTGTAACGACACTATAATTATACCTTTTAATACAACACTATGCATGCAAGAGACTGTATAATCCACCATAATGTAATTTAAACAAGTTTCAGGGCCTCACTATAGCTTGAAACCATTGTTTGATTTGAAATTATATTGATATTCTATCTTTTTGCCAATTTAATGTAATCAATGTAAGCTTTAAAATTGTTAAATAAAGGATTGAATCTGATCTGTTGTTACCGTTCGTTTTCTAGATGAAATACTGTAATACTGCAAGCTAAGATCACATACCAGAGGCATTGATTCCATTTGTTATTTTAAATATT
>NW_026370048.1:0-464 GCF_001194135.2 Octopus bimaculoides | reverse complement strand
TAGCGATACATCCTCCTCTCCCCCCACACACTAGCAATACATCCTCCTGTCTCTCTATATATCAGAATCAATGTGTATCTAGTATCTCTCTACTACTCTCTATCTCAATTCTCCAAACATACATTCTTTTTCCTCTCACTCATTTTTCTCTCCATCACTTTGCTCCTAATTACAAAGATATTTATATTCTCACTCACATACTAGCGATACATCCTCCTCTCTCTCTCTCTCTCTGTACTAGAATCAATGTGTATCTGGTCTCTCTCCCCCCCTCTCTCTCACATTCTCCAAATATATATCCTTTTTTCCTCTCACTTGTTTAGCTCTCTCCCTGTACTAGAACCAATGTGTATCTAGTTTCTCTATTTCTCTCTCTCTCACTCCCACTTATTCCCCTCCTCATATGCTCCCTATCTCCATCCAACCACACTTACAACCCAATCGCTCACCGTTAACTGCCTATC
>NW_026370047.1:0-618 GCF_001194135.2 Octopus bimaculoides | reverse complement strand
ATATATATATATATATATGTATATATATATATATATACACACACATATATTTATACATATATACATACACACATACATGTGTGTGTGTGTGTTTTGTTTCCATCCCCTTCTCTCATGTCAACGTAGCAGTTATATATCAAAGTAGCTAATTAGAGAGGTCATTTCTAAATAGTGGCTTTAATTGGACTATTTTATTATGAAAACACTATAAAATATATTTTCATAAGGATAGTTCTTGCACGATTTAACAAGGAAAACAATTAGACATTTCAAAAAACAAATGAACTAATTTCAAGAACTAAGATGTTAATATGAAAAAAAAAAAAAAAAAAAATCAACAACACCAACACCAACAACAACCCATAATAATAATAATAATAATAATAATAATAATAATAATAATAATAATAATAATAATTTCTATTATACATTTCTCTGAAAATCCTTCATAATTTAAATACATTTTCTTTCCCATATTAAAAATTTTTCTGTATTATTTTACTTCAAGATTTAAAGAATTTTTAATTCTACAATACATTGTTCATATCTTTCTTTTTTCTTTTTGCTACCCGATTTCATTATCATTTCATTCTAATTTGTTTTTAACTTTTTTTTTTC
>NW_026370046.1:0-386 GCF_001194135.2 Octopus bimaculoides | reverse complement strand
GAAGAGTTCTAGATAGGGGAAGGTAATTAGGGATTTCTTCCGGTATAAGGAAGATAATGGAAATCTAGGAGGTGGTAGAATTTGATTAATTTACCATGGTTTTGTTCCATATTTTTTTTCCTTCTCAGTGGGGTGATGAATTTCCTTATTTAAATGTGTTAGCAATGGTTAACTTTGGGTTTGTATTTTTGAATGAAAAAAGTTTCCTTATTTAATCTAATTTGTGTTGGTGTTCTAATGGCACATTGATAGAAAGGAAAGGTTATAAATTATGGTAGCATTTGTTTTGTGCATTTCTCAATATGCTCACTAAAAGGTATCATTCGGTGTTCTGGGCAAATTCTACCACCTCCTAGATTTCGATTATCTCCCTTATACCGGAAGAA
>NW_026370045.1:0-359 GCF_001194135.2 Octopus bimaculoides | reverse complement strand
TATATATATATATATATATATATGCACACATACATATATATACACACATATATATATATACACTTACATATATACATATACATATATATACACATACATACACATATATATACACTTACATATATACATATACATATATATATATATGTGTATATATATATACACACACACATACATATATGTATATATATATATATATATATATATATTTATATATTAAATATGTATCATATTACTGAAAGTAGAATGTATACACAATATTTAGTGTATGCATAATATTACTTATATAACATTTTGAATATATAATGTTGTGTGAATGAGTGTGTGTGTGTGTGTGTGTGTGTGTGTGTGTGTGTGTG
>NW_026370044.1:0-239 GCF_001194135.2 Octopus bimaculoides | reverse complement strand
CAGCACTTCTTTATGCAGCTGTCCTCATTCATACACATCACATGTCCAAATGTTGCATTTGATTCCTCTTATGCCCAATTTTTCTCTCAATGCATTTGCACTTTGCCATACATGCACACTGATGTTGCACATCCAACGGAGCATGCTGCCTTCATTTTTCTCCAGTATACGCATGTCTTCCTCATTTAGAGCCCATGTCTCACTACCATGGAGTATGGCCATTCATACACAAGCATCAT
>NW_026370043.1:0-279 GCF_001194135.2 Octopus bimaculoides | reverse complement strand
ACATACACACACACACACACACACAAACACACACACACACATATATATATTCATAAACACATATATAACTTTGATAACTTTGATAGGTTTCGGCAAGTATATGCCCAAGCCATGTCTAACTTTATAGCACCACCTCGGGAACTCTTTTAGTCATATATGAGGCACCATGGCCAACTCTAGCTAGAGATATTATTGTTGGAGACATATCCGGGTGTAGGAAGTAGGTCATGGATTTTTTGAAGAAATTTGTCCAGTGAACTTTTGAATTTTATGGGATCC
>NW_026370042.1:0-303 GCF_001194135.2 Octopus bimaculoides | reverse complement strand
TCACTGGTATGGTAGTCGCCTTGAGGTGCCACATTTTTTCAATTTCTATATTTACCGATCTTGTCAAATCCTTTCGCCGCTATATTATGATCAGAGGGAATACTCATGTCAATTAATAAACACGTCTTCTTTGTCTGATCTTTTAATAATATCCGGTTTATTAGCTTTTATAGTCTTGTCGGTATGTACGGGGAAGTCCCAGAGAATCGATACATTTTCTCCCTCAGTCACAGCTTCAGGATGGTGTTTTTTGCATTTGTCAGCGGTTTTGATTTTATAATGCTGACATATTGTCCAGTGTAA
>NW_026370041.1:0-217 GCF_001194135.2 Octopus bimaculoides | reverse complement strand
ATATCTGTATATACACACATATATATATACATACGAAATTCATATAATGTTTAATTGATGCACGTATATATATGTATGCATGTATGTATATATGTATTACTGTATGTACGTATGTATGCATATATATATATGTATCTATATATTTATAAATGTCTATATATATGTGTATATATATATGTGTGTGAGTGTGTGTGTGTTTGTACATATATATATATAT
>NW_026370040.1:0-458 GCF_001194135.2 Octopus bimaculoides | reverse complement strand
ATATATATATATATATATATATTTGATATATACACATACATTCGTAAATATATATATGCATCCGTATATAAACTAAGTATATGAATCCATTTGCCAATGCCATTAAATGCTACGGAATCTTTCCATTTAAGCTCTTTGATTCTAGTCAATATGATGAGAATCGTTAGAAGGTGCTTTTGGGTTCGGAGCAGTAGGACAGAGATAAACACCGTCATTAGTTACTTCTGTGTAAAACATTGTTCAAAGATCGCACTACAATTTCAACACTTTACTACTTTTGCACTGATTTCTCATGTTTGACAAACTATATTTTGTCCTAGATTCACAGATACAAAACAACACATTTTGAATCATTGTTAAAGAGTTGCACATTATGTCTTCCTCCTGTCTTGCCTATGTGTAAATGCGCATACATATATATATATACAGAGAGAGAGAGAGAGAGAGAGAGAGAGAGA
>NW_026370039.1:0-211 GCF_001194135.2 Octopus bimaculoides | reverse complement strand
TATATTGCAAGAATGTGTGTGTATGTGTGTGTGTAAGTGTGTCTTAGCTACTGATGTATTTAAAGCTAAATATACAGTTTCTTAATTTTTAGAAACTTGCCAACAGGTATCTATCCCCACCTTTACACACACACACAGATGCATATGCATGAGTGCATATGTATATATACATACATACATATATATATGTATATATATATATATGTATGTA
>NW_026370038.1:0-328 GCF_001194135.2 Octopus bimaculoides | reverse complement strand
TATATATATATATATATATATATATATATATATATGCGCGCACACACATAGACACATATATATACATGCGTTTTTTTTAAATATATTCGCATAAACATCTATAAATACAAATATTTGTATACATTTCTAGATATGCACATATTTTCATATGTGTGTGTGTGTGCATAAAGATATTTTGTTGAATAAATATGTCTGCACATTTATATATTGTGTCGCATTTGTCTACATGGGTGTTGAAATCTACGCATACATATACTGTTATCACAATAGTAGCATGCATCGATGTATACACGCACAAATACACATATATATATGTATATATATATAT
>NW_026370037.1:0-358 GCF_001194135.2 Octopus bimaculoides | reverse complement strand
TCTTTCTTCTTTCTTTCTCGTCACTCCCTAGTTCTTCTATCGTGATCGCTGTTCTGCCAAGCCTGACCTTTTTTCTTGGTTCGACTACCATCCGTGCAACATCTATATTCCGTCCCATGCCTGTCATCTCTTATGTCCCTGACGTAAGGCTCCACTTCCACACACGCCAGCTTAATTTATTCGTCCTTAATCGAAAGACACCTGCTGTTAACGTCCTGTTGTTTGAATTTGTATTTGTGTACCATTTCTCCGTTATTTTTCGTGCTCATAGCTTAGATTTTTTTGTGGGGCTGACCAGATTGGGGAAATCTCGAGTATAACCAGCCGAAACTGCAAAGATGATCTGGAACTCAACTGA
>NW_026370036.1:0-412 GCF_001194135.2 Octopus bimaculoides | reverse complement strand
CATGGAGACAACATGATCGATGGTCTCATTTTGTTGTTGGCATATACGTCTCATTTTGTTGTTGGCAAGTCCAGGTTTTTGCATATTACCCAGTGAATATATTGTGCAGCTCTATCATGCCTGTTGAGATACTCTGTAGGCGCAAGCAGACTGCACATGGAGACAACATGATCGATGGTCTCATTTTGTTGTTGGCATTTTGTTGTTGGCATTATTATTATTATTATTATTATTATTATTATTATTATTATTATTATTATTATTATTGTTATTATTATTATTATTATTATTATTATTATTATTATTATTATTATTATTATTATTATTATTATTATTAATATAGAAAAGATTGAAGTAACTCATCCTGAAGATATAGAGTCAAAATTAAAAGAAGAGTGCCATTGTTATCTAG
>NW_026370035.1:0-245 GCF_001194135.2 Octopus bimaculoides | reverse complement strand
AGAAAATTGAAAACAGCCTTGTAGTCAATCTGGCAAGATATAATATATCTTGCCAGAGGAAGTCGATATGGAACAGTGGAGGTTCACTTTAAAAAGGCAGCCAAGGCAAAGCAACACGCTCGGCAACCCCATTAAGGACGGAAAGTGTGGTCCTCTTACCCACATGCCTTGGAAGGAGAGCTTCCAGGGTTAGATCTTTCGTTACTAACCCGGCTGTAGCCGGCCGAAAAATTTTTTGGTTCATA
>NW_026370034.1:0-386 GCF_001194135.2 Octopus bimaculoides | reverse complement strand
TAATAATAATAATAATAATAATAATAATAATGATTCCATTTATTTGCCTCAAGGGCGAAGGATGAGGGGGGACAATACAAAGACAGACATAAAGTGTGGGGGGTTTACATGTAATGAAATGATAAAGAATAAAGGGAAGGAAGAAAGTAAGCGTGCATGGTATACATTGACAAAGCAGGGATGTATGCATTCAAAGGTTTAAAACAACAAAGGCGGGGAGAATGATAGAGATGTGGCCCTTCTGATACAGGAAGGCTTCTAGGGATAATCGAGGAACCCTACTGTCCAAGATCGCCCTGAAACCCCAGGACCAAGGGCCCTCTCCAATTCCTTCAATCCGACTCACAGGTCTACATTTAGAGAGGTACCATCCACTCTTGCCATTT
>NW_026370033.1:0-523 GCF_001194135.2 Octopus bimaculoides | reverse complement strand
ATAGTGTAATTACCTCCCTTGGTACTAATCACCTATAAATACCCATAGTTTCCTGCTATCTTCTTCCTCTAATTACCATTTTAGTACCAGCCAAAAAAGGAAGATATGTATTTGAATTTTTCTTCTTAATATCACATTTAAACACAGACATTTTTATTCTGATGTATAATTTTATATCTCACATTCTGTATTTGACATTTACTTGATTTTACATGGTTGATATATATATATATATATATACTAATTCATATTTATAATATATAACTTATAAATTTTAATTCTTAATATTACAAAGTATAGTTTTTATTTTTATTTTTAATTCTTAATTTTTAATCTTTAATTAATGCTTAATTGTATTGCCTATTTTTAAAGGGATGTAAAGTTAGATATATAATATTTTGAAAAAGAACCTGAAGATGTGTTAGAATAATTGTAAATCTGACGATTGCATACATGTACTTATATATGTATTCAGTTGTGTGTATGTATATATATTGTAATCTTCCAATACTGAAACACGTGT
>NW_026370032.1:0-512 GCF_001194135.2 Octopus bimaculoides | reverse complement strand
TGTTGCCCCAGTTTGGCCGCCGAAATCCAGTGACTGAAAGCAATAAACGATGTACGTAAGATATATATACGTTCACGTATACACATATACACACAGATACATACATACATACATATATACATATATATATTCACATACACCTATAAATAATGGTAAGCATTGATTTAAGAATTACCATTTCTATAGGAAGCACCAATACAATGTGAGCAGTTCTGTCACCGAAGAAAACTTGTCAGATTTTCTTTCAATTTCGAAGATTGAAAAATCTTCTCTAAGACAAATTGTGTGTTAGAGAAGTGCTTTCGAGTCCAATATCATTTCGTGGTATCTCTCTATTTATTTAGGGATAATGGACAGAATCGATGTGTAAATAGTTGTGTGGACTGTATGATAAATTGTATCCATATATCTCAATACATACAGAGAGACATGTATGTATGTATGTATGTATGTATGTATGTATATATAAATGTGGAGGCGCAATGGCCCAGTGGTTAGGGCAGCGGACTCGC
>NW_026370031.1:0-259 GCF_001194135.2 Octopus bimaculoides | reverse complement strand
TATATATATATATATATATATACATATTTACGCACGTGTGTCTGTGTATGTTATGTGCAGAGGAGATAGATTTAATGGATGATTTCCTGATATTTCTTTGTGGGCATAGCAAAAACCAGAAATTTAACAATATGATATGTACGCATCTCACTTTGCACACACACCTCTAATCCCAAGCGGTAAATTTCGACAACAATTATAGAAGGTCCATAAAGCAAAATATTTTATATATCCTTTCAGACATATATAATGACAGACG
>NW_026370030.1:0-588 GCF_001194135.2 Octopus bimaculoides | reverse complement strand
TGTGATAACGACCTTTGTAGGGGACGCATTGCAAGGGGACCTAGTCTTGGATGAATTGTAAACATAATAGCAATATTATTTGGATAATATTGGTAGAATATTTTCCACATGGTGCAAATAATGTATCGCTCACGGCGCTATTGCAAGAGGATAGAGTTTCAGCTGTTTAAGTCGAGCCCAATAATCAAGTCCCATCATGCCATTTATTTTTTTGTGGTTAATCTTTGAGGCGCTACGATCCTCATTATGTCTTTTTGTTTGCTTGTAGAATGAACCACAATGGGCAGCAGTAGTCGAAGTGCAGCCTAGCTAATGTGAAGAAGAGAAAGATGATGGTTTCATGATCCCTAGATTGGAAATTTCTAAGGATCCATGAGCACATTCTGCGGGCAACATAGACTTTTTTGTAGCTGTGCGCACTCCAACTAAGATTGCTGTCGACATATATATATATACCGGAGTAAGCCCATGAATGTGCAACAAGGTAGAAAAGAGAGTACTCAAATACCAGAGGTAGAATAATATACTTTATTCAACTGTTTTGTTAGAAAATTTTCTAACAAAACTGTCCGATGAACGGGAACGTGA
>NW_026370029.1:0-287 GCF_001194135.2 Octopus bimaculoides | reverse complement strand
GAAAGACAATTTATCAACAAGTATAAACCACAATTAAATATAGACCCAACAACAACCAATATATAAGAACAGACACTTAAAAACAATTTTAAACAATTATTATCATTTAAAAAAAATATTTCCCATCATCTCCTAAATCTTTTTTCAATATATATATATATATATATATATATACTTTATTTAAAAGCAGCAGAAATATAGCAAAAAATCCGTTACTCTGAGTTTCACGTTCCCGTTCATCATACAGTTTTTTCCACCTTGCTTACTCCGGTATATATATATATATA
>NW_026370028.1:0-212 GCF_001194135.2 Octopus bimaculoides | reverse complement strand
GGATTCATTGGATCCTGTCAAATCGTCCCATCCATGCCAGCATGGAACATTAAATGATGATGCTGACATATTTTTAAGGCATTTTGTTGCAAAATTGAATAAGCTAAAAATGGAATAGGCGCAGGAGTGGGTGTGTGGTAAGTAGCTTGCTTACCGACAACTTGGTTCCGGGTTCAGTCCCACTGCATGGCACCTAGGGCAAGTGTCTTCTA
>NW_026370027.1:0-345 GCF_001194135.2 Octopus bimaculoides | reverse complement strand
AGATATGCCAATATATATATATATATATATATATATTATAATATAAATAATATATATATGCATATATACATACATATACGTACATACTTACATATATACGTATATACATATGCATAAGTGGGCACAGGACGTCACAGAACGTAAACAACATGAAATACGAAATACAAATACATAAGAATATGAACTTTTTTCCGAACAACGAAAGAAACAAATGGAAAACAAGACAAGCAACACAAAGAATGTCGGCTGTTTTTTTATTCCGTATTTCGAGCAATTCACGGCAAGATACGCCTTCAACAGTTGCTCCCGCAAAGCAAATTAAATAAAATTTGGGATTTTGCGGAG
>NW_026370026.1:168-468 GCF_001194135.2 Octopus bimaculoides | reverse complement strand
TACGTTCGTTTGCTCATTCGTTGGTTCATTCTTTCGTTCGTTCGTTCGTTTGTTCATTCGTGCGTACGTACTTACGTACGTTCGTTCGTTCGTCCGATCGTTCGTACGTACGTTTGTTCGTTAATTCTTTCGTGCGATCGTTCGTTCGTTCGTTCGTTCGTCTGTTCGTTCGAATGTAAGTTCGCTCGTTCCTTCGTACGTATTTCCGTACGTATGTACGTTAGTTTTTTCTTTATTTCGTTGTTTAGTTCGTTTGTTCTTTCTTTCGTTCGTACGCACGTACGTTCGATCGTACGCACA
>NW_026370026.1:0-158 GCF_001194135.2 Octopus bimaculoides | reverse complement strand
TTGTTTAGTTCGTTTGTTCTTTCTTTCGTTCGTACGCACGTACGTTCGATCGTACGCACATACGTACGTTCGATCGTACGCACGTACGTTCGTTCGTTCGTACTTACATACGTACTTTCGTTCGTTCATTCGTTCTTTTGTTCCTTCGTTCGTACGTT
>NW_026370025.1:0-235 GCF_001194135.2 Octopus bimaculoides | reverse complement strand
AACTAGTGACATTGGATAATAATAGAATTAACGGTACCTTTGTAAATTAACTTTTAATAAATTATATATATATATATATATGTGTGTATATATATATAAATTATAATACAAGAAGATGAAATGTATACGCTTTAATCCAAATCATTACAATTGTTTCTGCGCACTACCATCAACTTGTAATTGTTGAGTGTTTCACCTACTATACACATTATTGCACTGATATGATCCAACTATA
>NW_026370024.1:0-364 GCF_001194135.2 Octopus bimaculoides | reverse complement strand
TACATACATACATCTATACATACATACATACATCTATACATACATACATATATATATATATATATGTGTGTGTGTGTGTCTGTATGTATACGTGTGTGTGTGTGTGTATAATATATATATTTAACTTTTGCAAGAAGAAGGGTGACATTGACTTTGAAGTATCACCCTGCTAGCCCACATTGGACATTCCAATGAAAACCAACAGCCGGAAACTTCGAGGTGACTATCACCCATCTTCTAGTAAAAGTTTAATAAGCATGTAATTGTATTGGGTAGTTGTTCAATTTAATGTTGAGAAATTTTTTTTTTTTCTATTATAACTTGACATAAAAAGCAGACATTAATACATATATATATATATATA
>NW_026370023.1:0-265 GCF_001194135.2 Octopus bimaculoides | reverse complement strand
TCAGCGTTGTAACGTATGTATATGAACATGTTATGCGATGAGTTGGATCTCCTGTCAAAACACATTTGTCATGAAGCCTACTGCAACAACAGAAAGAAAAACACCAAATCGAAGTACACTTACCCTTGGGAACTTAGCAAGATCCTCAATTTCAATGTATTTTCCCTCGGTTTCTAATTCAACGACGCCCACACTGCCAGTTGTAGAGCGACTCATAGTCACTTTACCTTGAGAAGAAAATATCCAGAAGTATGAATATTATAAA
>NW_026370022.1:0-435 GCF_001194135.2 Octopus bimaculoides | reverse complement strand
ATATGAAATCTCACACATGTGCATACAGACATATCTACCCTACATGCCTGCCTTCATACTTATATACACAAATCATCTCTCGAACATATTTCTTTTGAATCTGTGCCAAATTCATTAAATATCTGTCATTCAGTTTATCACTTTTGATTCAGTCTCTCAAAACTCCGTCCCTCTCAAATCACTAACATTAAACATCTTTGTTACCATTTTATGTGTTGTTATTGTAGTTAGTATGATGTGTTTTATCAATTGTTTGTTTTACTGGGTTTTCAAAGATCGCTACATAGAGGAAGCAGTGTATTAAATTTACCCTCAATCAGTATTTCGGTCAATAAGCATCGTTGTTTTATCTTTTTTCTTTGTGATATATATTTGCAGTTTTTATTGATTTTCTTCAGCGCTTAGACGTAGTATTTCATTAGTAAAACAAGACTA
>NW_026370021.1:0-530 GCF_001194135.2 Octopus bimaculoides | reverse complement strand
ACGTAGCAAAATACTCACAAGTGAGTTTTTGTATTTATATCGATTTAAATTAGAGCTCATAACTGATCCATTGAAAATATTTTATTAGTATTTTCTAGATTATGTATACTTAAGTAGTTTATTGAGTATATTATATATAAGCATTACTTATTAGATATACTTCTATTTGACCAGGAACTTGTATTTAAAATGTATTTTTTAAATATCTACCTGTTTTTTTCTTTCTTGGGTCTGAATTTTGTATTTATGTTTATAACTCCAACGGTCCTTTTCGAAATGTACAGCGTTCCGTATTGGTTTATTACCAAACTTTATAGTTTCACATCATAAATTTGAATCATTTGCTTGATATGTTCACGGTTTCAACACTGTTATGATGTACAGTTGTATTACATCTCATGTCTTTTCAACTTGTTTTGTTGCATGTTTTCATAGGCCAACTATGAATGTTGTATATGAATGTTATCTATTTTTATTATGTGCCTGCTACTAATAAGGCCCTGAGGAGATGCAGTATCCCATATTTTATA
>NW_026370020.1:0-233 GCF_001194135.2 Octopus bimaculoides | reverse complement strand
TCTCAAGGATTATTGCATATGTTTATATAAAGATATATACGAGTATATATACCAGTGATAGTCGAGAGATTACTGTTTTCACATACCGACATACGTCCATACATATACAACGACACGCATAAGGATGTAGATACATACATACATACATGCATACATACGTACTTACATACATACTCTTTTACTCTTATTCTTGTTTCAGTCTTTTGACTGTGGCCATGCTGGAGCACCGCCTT
>NW_026370019.1:630-1410 GCF_001194135.2 Octopus bimaculoides | reverse complement strand
TTTTATGTTGGATCTTCCTCTTCACCATTATCCACCAGAATTTCTAATCAGTTCTCGACATTTAGAGATAGAAACGAACGTAATACCACGGGCCTTAGCAAACTTATTTGGGAACTAAAAGATAATAACGTTAAATTTAAACTAGACTGGCTAATTCTTTCTATTTCTAGGCCATATGAAAAGGGTGGAAAATTCTGCTCCTTATGTATTAGCGAACTCTACTTTATTTTATTTTCAAAGAATAAACTGGTAAACACATTCATAGAAAATTCTTACAGATGTAAACATTGGCAACAACATGTATTTTCAGCATTTAAATAACAATCACTGTTTTTATAGAACGCTATCAAATTAACCCGTAATATATGAGTTCATCAAATAGTTCTAGTAAAACATGTTATTAACTCCCTCATATGTTAGGAGATTAAAATTGTTTACGATTGACATAGTTTATCTAAACATTCTTTATTTATTAACCTAAATTAGAAGATATAAAATCTTTGAACATAAAAAAGCGCATTATTTTTGGTTTATGTATAGTAAAATTCACCCATAATATACTCGATAAAACCTTTACATTAACAAATATGTTATGGAATTGCTGTAGTAAACCTTATTCATATTTTTGACTTTGTCTTCTTAAGCAAGATTTACTCTTCCAACCCCTAATTCAGCCCAACTTGTCTAGCATATAAAGTAATCATTTCATGTAGATTAATAGACAACCCATTAACTTTATTATTCTTTAATTCATTTATTAATTTTCATTCATTTATCATC
>NW_026370019.1:0-620 GCF_001194135.2 Octopus bimaculoides | reverse complement strand
AGACAACCCATTAACTTTATTATTCTTTAATTCATTTATTAATTTTCATTCATTTATCATCTCATTCACTTATATATGAACCACCTTCAGTTAAATATCCCTCTACATTATTAATAATTACCACACATAGACAGTTATTCATACGTTCTAGGGAGTATATTAACTACGTATGAATTTCTATATAAATTCATGTAACAACAATTACATACAAAATATATATGTGTGTATGAGTATACGTGTATAAGTGTTAATATATAAACGTGTATCTGTGGGAGAGTGTGTGTATGTGTGTGTATATATATCCATGTTTTTGTATGAAACTAGACGTGTTTGTATAGATTTTTGTGTACATATATGTATTTTTATTTTTATTTTTATCTTTACTTTTATTGCTATTATATATATAAAATATATAGATATGCATATGCGTATGCTTAATTGGGTGTATGTATATTTTTATGCACAGATATATTTATGCATAAATTTCTTTATATATTCATATGAGTGTATTTGTGAATATGTATGGGTGCATATTTGTATATGGGTATTTTTATATGTATAAATATATGAATGTATCTGGGTATGTGTATGTATGTGTATATATATGTATGTGTGTGTAT
>NW_026370018.1:0-711 GCF_001194135.2 Octopus bimaculoides | reverse complement strand
ATATAGGTATACATATATATATATACACGTATATATATGTTTATATATACATGCATACAAGACAGCCATATGTCAATGTACGTATATTTGTATATCTAGACGCTTATATTTGTAAAAGTACACCTGCATTACAAAATATATGTAGCTTTAATGCATGTAAATATATAGCCGAACATCATAAAACACTTTTACAGACACATGAATACACACACACACACACACACACACACACACACACACACACACACACACACATACACACACACACCCACACCCCCACACGCATACAGACACAAACACTCACACATATATGTATGTAAAATAAGCAGACAAACACACATTCAAATAGGCTGAGAGATTCACAGAGTAAAGTCGATAGCTAAGGATATATGCAGGTTAAGTAAGTATGTATGCATGTATGTATGTATGTATTGTAATTATATATACAAGTATATATAAACAAATGTATGTGTGTATATTGACAAATATTTGCGGTAATGTTTTCATTATCTGTAATTTAATATAGAATTCTTTTGAGTTCTTCGTTATTATTTTTTTTTTTTACCAGAAAGTAAGTTAGTTTTGTCCACAAACATTTCAAGAACGGAATATATTAGAAAAAAAAAAATTCTGTTATTGGAGTTAGCTTTTTATATTGAGAATCATAAAAGAAGTTTATATTGCTCCGAGTTAAACACACAGACACACACA
>NW_026370017.1:0-576 GCF_001194135.2 Octopus bimaculoides | reverse complement strand
TAGCCAATGAAAACATACGCACTATATATTTGGTGTTCACTTGCTTCAGCCTTATTTAATATTAATTGTATTTTGGCCAAAGTTCTTTCATCATATTTCTGTGACCTTATCACACTTCTGTGACCAAAGCAAAGGACCACTGTTGCGGTCACAGAAGTGTGACGAGAGAACTCTGACCGAAATACAATTAATGTGAAATAAAGCTGAAGCAAGTGAACACCAAATATACAGTGCATGTGTTTTTATTGGCTAAAGTGGCAACATGACCATCCCCAAATACAATATATATATATATAATTTAGAGAAAAAAACCCACAATTATTGGCAAATTAAATTTAAATGTTGAAGTGAATCTAACGGTTTTTGTGTGTTTCTGAAATGTTTTCTTAAATATTTCTTAAATGACTTATAAACACCTTCCATGCTGCAATTGCTTTTGTTCCAGCACACGATCTCAGATCAGGTCACTTGCTATGCAAGTACATCTCCAGAGAATTAATTGTTTTGGTAAATTTATATTCCAAACAAAGCAGGAAAGGCGAGGACAGTAATGATGCTAAGGTATTCAAAAGATCA
>NW_026370016.1:0-233 GCF_001194135.2 Octopus bimaculoides | reverse complement strand
GGTTGTTAAGATATAAATGACGATGCATTGTATTAAGTAATGAAAGAACTCAACACTGGTGGTAAAGTTAGTCAACCCATATATCTATATATGTGTGTTCGTGAGTATGTCACCTTCGTTTGTGTGTATATACGCATATTTATATGCGTGTGTATGTGTGTGTGAGTGTGTGCGTATATATATATATGTATATGTATATATGCACACACACACACACACACACACACACACAC
>NW_026370015.1:0-272 GCF_001194135.2 Octopus bimaculoides | reverse complement strand
TAATAATAATAATAATAATAATAATAATAATAATAATAATAAACAAATGTTACGGAAAAACAGACAAATGTTACGGAAAAATAAACAAATGTTACGGAAAACAGTCAGCCACCTTTTATATATGGATGACCTAAAATTATACGCCAAAAATGACAAAGAGCTGGAAACACTACTACAGACAGTACATGGCTTTACCAAGGAAATAGATATGAAAATCGGATAGGAAAAATGTGCCAAAGCAACCCTGAAAAGAGGAAAATTAGTTAAAAGTA
>NW_026370014.1:0-571 GCF_001194135.2 Octopus bimaculoides | reverse complement strand
GGTAAAAGATTAAGACTTAAATTTAAATCTTAAAATTAAAAAATTAAAAATTAAAACCTATACTTAAAATTAGAAACTAAGAAAAATAAAACCTAAAAACTAAAAAGACTAAACAGCTATTGAAATGAAACTAGCTAGCTTCTAAGATGCTTATGCTTATAGAGAAGTAGAGGAAAAAGAATACATACATACACACACATATATATATACATATATGCATACATATGTATGTACACACATAAGCACACATATATACATACATACTTGTTTCTGATGAAGTGCTTTGCTTGAAATGTAAAATCCGTCTCTTTCCTTCCTTGAGCGTCTTATTAATACTTTGCATGTACCACATCCTCGAGTTGTCTTTTTCTTATAGTGATATTTTCCCTTTTTTTTTTAGATTATATATATTCATAGTATTTAATGTAATATCTTAATATGACTAAATTATTGGATTGTCGATAGAATATCTCTATATTTAATTTATCTTTATAATTGAATTATACTGATATTTATATGGCATCCAACTGACGTACCAGTGAATTGGATGTTTAACACACCCCTTTGAAGG
>NW_026370013.1:0-240 GCF_001194135.2 Octopus bimaculoides | reverse complement strand
ATATGTCTGTATATACATGCGTACGTAATAAAGAGTATTCAGGTTATATTTAGATAATATTCTTAAAAGTGCGTGTACAACTTTCACCTGTATACATTATTCAATAGATCTGTATGCATGTTTGGAAAAGTTGGAACAAGGGAAGTTTCTCGCATGAATCATCCACCGGTGCAATAAGTTACAAAGCAGCGAGAATCAAAGTCTCGTCACCCTCCTCTCCCCGTTCTTTCTTTTTCTCAC
>NW_026370012.1:0-1360 GCF_001194135.2 Octopus bimaculoides | reverse complement strand
TATACATATATGTGCATATACATATATGTATATATAAATATATGTATGTATACATACATGTATATATACATATTAGCATATATACATATATGCATATATACATATATGCATATATACATACATGTCTATATGTTGTTGTTGGCACTCAGACACTTACAACGTCAAGGGTTCCAGTTGATCCAAACAACGGAACAGCCTGCTCATGAAATTAACGTGCAAGTGGCTGAGCACTCCACAGACACATGTACCCTTAACGTAGTTCTTGGGGATATTCAGCGTGACACAGTGTGACAAGGCTGACCCTTTGAATTACAGGCACAACAGAAACAAGAAGTAAGAGTGAGAGAAAGTTGTGGTGAAAGAGTACAGCAAGGTTCGCCACCTTGCCCTGCCGTATATATACATATATATACATATATACATATATATACATATCATCATCATCATCATCATCGTCGTTTAATGATGATATGTATATATATACATATATATACATATATATATATACATATATATATATACATATACATATATATATACACTCTCTGAGTGGTTGGCGTTAGGAAGGGCATCCAGCTGTAGAAACTCTGCCAAATCAGACTGGAGCCTGGTGTTGCCATCCGGTTTCACCAGTCCTCAGTCAAATCGTCCAACCCATGCTAGCATGGAAAGCGGACGTTAAACGATGATGATGATGATACATACATATATATATATATATAAGGTTAAGAAGGGTATTGGATTTAACCAGACCGAAAGATACAGGTAATACCGAGTAAGTGCTGTATACCGGCTAGTTTTGCACCATTTGTTGTATAAACAGGATTGGGGATTATAAGTCGTGTATATGTATAAATAGAGAAAAGGATAAAGAGAACAATGGCAAAGTTAGAAATATATTTTATGGATAGAGTCTTACAGCTGTTTCAGGGAAAATCAATGCATCCCTTCATCGGAGACAGAAATAGTAGAAGAATCGATTATTATATCTATAAGCGGAGAGTTATAGTAGGAAGTGAGTGTGAGTGTGATGCGATGAAAAAAGAAAGAAAAAACAGTACTTGGAGTGTAGCTTCATTCCAGTATTAAGTAACCATGTAAATAATCCTTATTGGAATTTTCCGGAGATAATTGTTGTAGCAAAGGCTGATATTCCCACAAGGATTATTTACATGGATACTCACTACTTGAGTGAAGCTACACTCCAAGTACTGTTTTTTCTTTCTTTTTTCAGCGCATCACACTCACTCTCCGCTTATAGATATAATAATTGATTACTCTACTATTTCTGTCTCTGATGAAGAGATGCGTTGGATTTTCCCTGAAACAGCTGTAAGACTCTATCCATAAAATATATTTC
>NW_026370011.1:0-551 GCF_001194135.2 Octopus bimaculoides | reverse complement strand
GATATAATAACAATGGGAAACTCGTTGTTTTCGCTGGTATGCCTTTAATTAAATAGATAACAAGGAGGAAGAAGCAGAGATGAGAGAAGCAATTACAATCATTTCGATTTACTGGTTTAAGTAAATCTCTTCAGAATGCAAATATTGATAGGTGCATCAGTTAGGATGTGAAAGATAATTGATAGCCCTTTGATGGTAATGTAAACAAATTGGTAATTCTTACATTAAATTTTTGTTCTTGCGCTGGTAAATTCACTAGGTAGATGTTTGTTTGTGGTAGATTGATTAGTTTCGTTGGGTAATTAGGGCAGGGTGAGTATTATTTAGGTGCAGGATTCCTAGTTTAATTAAGCACATTCTTTTCGTACATGTGTATTCCATTTCAGAGCTTGTTGCACCATCTTTCACATCCTAAATGATGCATCTATCTATATTCGCATTCTGAAGAGATTTACTTAAACCAGTAAATCGAAACTATCATAAATGCTTCTCCCATCTCTGCTTCTTCCTCCTGATTATCTATTTAATTAAAGACATACCAGCGAAAACAA
>NW_026370010.1:0-704 GCF_001194135.2 Octopus bimaculoides | reverse complement strand
ATATATATGCTAGGAAAGTAGGTGAATTAATGTGATTTAATTCCTTAATATATGATCTGAAATTGATATTAACAGCGATCTTGAACGACATAATTTTGTTGGTATTTGATATATATTAAACCGCTTACCACTTAAAAAAATCTCCGCCTAGCAGTAAAATTTGAGATTTTTCGCTTTCTTCTTCGGTCAGGTTACGTGCTAGTGGTCGGGGAATAGTCTCTCCTAGGAACTGAAAGATCGAAATGGAGAGAGAGAAGAGGGAGAGGAGGGATAGACAGAATGACTGAGGGACAGAGAGACGGAGACAGACAGAGATAGATAGATAGATAGAGAGCGAGAGCGAGATAGAGAGACGAAGAAGGAAAAATCACACTGCATGTGTTCATACGGGAAATTCTGCGGCAGTTTTATTTCCGCCAAATATTCAAGACTTGTATCTTAATGAACAATTAATATTTTCTGGTAGGATTTTGTTACTCGATCGAACTTGGTAACTGTTTATTTACATTATAGTAAGAACTCTCTCTCTCTGTCTCTCTCTCTGTAACAAAATAGATATTATATGACACCATTGTTTTAACTTTCATGCTGATACATATGTGCCTTTTTATGTTGTGAAAAGAGGCAAGTCACTCTCAGTTTTTGTTTTTGTAATCGGTAGTTTATATATACATACATACATACATACATATATATATATATAT
>NW_026370009.1:0-850 GCF_001194135.2 Octopus bimaculoides | reverse complement strand
TATTGCTATTCCTAATCTTCATTATTCAATTCAGCATCGAAGCCTTCAGTCTGGTTTTGCGGGAGAACAAGTAAGTGCATTATATACATCTTCCAAAATTTTAAGTCTGAATTTAGTTTTGATTGCGAAATTACATCTCGCTTTACCTAAAAAATTTTTTTTTTGTTTTTTCCGTTTTGAAATTATTACATAGATGTTCAAATTTATGGTTTTCATCATACGGAATCTTTATCTGTTCTTAGGGGTCTTTTCTCTCCATTTTTCGTCATTTTCTACTACTCTAGTTTTCAAACACTTGAAATTACTATACTGGAAACTGAAAAACTACGCATCCAAAATTCTATTTTTAACTTATCGTTCGTAACCCTTTAGAATTTCAATTTCTTTTTTTTTTTTTTTAATAATTTTCTATATATTAAATACCGTTTTTATTGGTGGTTGTTTGTATTTGCAAGTGTCTCAATGCATTGCTCTGCTTTGGAGCGTACAAACTGCTAAGACCGTATATCGTTATTTTTCATTTTGCTTCATTCAATAATTCTAATATTCCTTGTTTTTGAAGGTTCCATAAATATTTCAAAATTATGATGCTAGGTGTTTCCATTTGTGAAAACCTGTTGAACCAATTCCAGTGCCAGAGGACATAAAAAGCATCATTTAAGCATGGCTGATGCCAGTGCTGCTTGACTGATACCCGTGCTGGTGGCACATAAAGAGCACCATTCAAGTGTAGCCGGTGCCAATGCCACCTGACTGGCACATAAAAAGCACCATTCAAGCATGGCTGACGGCAGTGCTGCCTGACTGGCTCCCATACTAGTGGCATGTAAAAACACCTACTACAGTCCAG
>NW_026370008.1:0-653 GCF_001194135.2 Octopus bimaculoides | reverse complement strand
ATGATGATGATGATGATGATGATGATGGTGAGGATGATGATGATGATGAAGGTAAGGAGGAGGAGGGAGAGGATTTGGAGAAGGTCAACACTGGTGTTGGTGGTGAAGATGATGATGATGATGGTGATGATGACGAAATGATGATAATATCTTTATGGTCTATGATTATTACATGCGTGTACGTATTCTTATTTTCTATCCAGAATTGTCCATATTTATATATATATGTGTGTGTCGGTATGTATGTATGTATGTATCCAGAATTGTACATACATACATACATACATACCGACACACACATATATATATAAATATGTGCGTATACACACACACAAACACACACACGCATACACAAGCACACACACGTTTGTGTGTTGTATGTGTGTGTCTGTATATTATATAGCTGTTATATGCATGTGTGTATATAAATTTGTTTGCGTGTGAGAATGTAATTATGTGTATATGTCCACATATACATGAATATTGATGCATCACATGTGAGCGTATGTATATGTGCATATAAATATACACTTGTACATGTAAGTTCATAGATAAATACATACACGCATAAATATATAAATATATATAATTATATACATATATGTATATATACATACAAACATACATACATACATATATATATATATATATAT
>NW_026370007.1:0-239 GCF_001194135.2 Octopus bimaculoides | reverse complement strand
AGGTCGACTTTGTCGTTCATCCTCCCGTGATCGATACAATAAGTAGCAACGAAGCACTGGAGTCGATATAATCGACTAACAGCACTTCCCCCTATAATTGCTGGCCTTCTACCAAAGTTTTAAACCATTATAATTATTACCGTTATTGTTGTTGCTGCTGTTACTCCACCCGTCGTCATTCTTTGCTACTGTATTATTATTATTATTATTATTATTTTATGTTTGACTTTTGTTTTGCA
>NW_026370006.1:0-345 GCF_001194135.2 Octopus bimaculoides | reverse complement strand
AGTGAGAATGAGTGCTCAACACTGCATTGGTGGATAAATATTCTTTATTTTAGGGTTACGCAGGCTATCCTTGGTTTCATGTTAAGTGAGATATATCTCTTAATAATTTTCAAGCCTATTGCATGGAACAGTGGTATTCGTCTTCATATTGGATGAAAACAAATAAAGTACCCTCCACATGCACACACATACACACACACTTACTCATACACACACACACACACATATATATAGCAGAAGTAACAGAGTGATGCAAAGTCCGAGAGTTTTATGCGTTAGTGCCAACGCACGAAAATCTCGGACCTTGAGTCACTCTGTTACTTCTGCTAAATATTAATAAAAATA
>NW_026370005.1:0-528 GCF_001194135.2 Octopus bimaculoides | reverse complement strand
CTATCTATCTATCTATCTATCTATTTATCTATCTATCTATATGTATATATGTATATATAAAATTTTTTATTCAATTTTTATTCATATATATACATAAACATACACACAGGCACACACATATATATACACACATAAATAGCGTGAAGGAGAAGGGTGAGAGAGAGGGTTAATAGTTATGCATATGCACTAATGAGCATACACGCACACAGAAACACACATACGTTTATATACTCATTTGTACCCCTCTGTACAAAAATACAAGCATACTCACACTTCTATACACCTGCATGCAAATGTGTATGTATATATGTCTACATGTATGCATGGATGTGTGAATATGGAGTTATCTATGTATATATAAATGTGTGTGTATGCGTGCTTTTGTATGTGTGTGTAGATATGAATACATATAGGGACATATGCTTACATGTTTTATAGTTCCGGATGCATGCTTATAATAGTGAAAATATGCTGAGAGACATAAAGAGGGACACACGGACAGATAGCATAAACACACAGGCATACACA
>NW_026370004.1:0-360 GCF_001194135.2 Octopus bimaculoides | reverse complement strand
CCTATTGGCCTTAATTTCTCTATCTGTGCGTATTGGCATATCCCATAGTATTGTTGCTTTCTTATTTTCTGTGACCTTTTCTGGTGTGTGCCTATACCATCTTTTTCTGTTGTTATTCCATAGTGTTGGCATAGCTTCCAGTGTATGTAGGTCCCAGCTCTGTCGTGTCTGTGAATGTATTCCTTCTTAGCCAGGACTGGGCAGTCAGAGATAATATGATTTATTGTTTCTTGTCTATTGCCATATATTCTGCAGTTACTTGTTATGTTTCTTTTCATTACATGTTTTTGGTAATTTCTGATGGGGACGGTTTGATCTTGTGCTGCAATTAAAAATTCTCTGCTTTGAGTCCTGAGCTTC
>NW_026370003.1:4144-4340 GCF_001194135.2 Octopus bimaculoides | reverse complement strand
GTATTTGTATGTATATATGTGTGTATGTACGTGTATATGTGTGTATTTATGTATATATATATGTGTGTGTGTGCATGTGTACATATGTATGTATATATACATATGTATATAAACATGTGTGTATGTGTGCATGTAGGTATATTTCGTGTATGTCTGCATGCTGATTTGTAAGAGGGTGTGTATATGTGTGTGTGTG
>NW_026370003.1:179-351 GCF_001194135.2 Octopus bimaculoides | reverse complement strand
GCAGCAGCAGCAGCAGCAACAGCAGCATTGGTGATGTTAGTGGTGTTGGCATTAGAAATTGCATGTTGCAATATTGGTGATGATGGTAGTAGAGCTGATGTGGTAGTAGTTATTACATTTGAGCTGGTTGTGGTGATGGAGCTCATGTAGTAGTAGTAGTAGTAGTAGTAGT
>NW_026370003.1:0-169 GCF_001194135.2 Octopus bimaculoides | reverse complement strand
TAGTAGTAGTAGTAGTAGTAGTAGTAGTAGTAGTAGTGATGGTATTTGTAGAACTAGTGTGTTATAGAATGGGTGGTAGTGGCAGCAGTATTGACTTTGTAGTAGTATTCACAGAGGTAGTAGTAGTAGTAATCGGTGTGGTGGTGGTGGTATTAAACAAGTATGTTGT
>NW_026370002.1:3664-4355 GCF_001194135.2 Octopus bimaculoides | reverse complement strand
ATTATATATATATATATATATATATATATATATATCATCACTGTTTAACATCCATTTTTCATACTGGAATGGGTTGGACGGTTTGACATGGAGCTGGCCAACTGGGAGCTGTCCAGACTCCATTTGTCTGCTGTGACATGGTTTCCATGGCTGGATGCCCTTCCTGATGACAACCACTTAACAGAGTGTGCTGGGTGCTTTTTATGTGCTGCTGGCACAAGTGTGTCTATGCAGCACTGTCACGGGTGCAGTTATGCAGCACCGACATGGATGCATTTAAGAAGCACCAGCATAGGTGCTTTTTAAGTAGTACTGGCACCTGGATGGACAAGCCTGTACATGTAGAAAACAGTGATTTTACTGAGTGTGACACATTTTATCGAGTACAGCAAATTGCCACATCTCCTGGTCCCTTGTCATTTCCTTAGTGAGGCCCACCATCCGAAGATCCTTTCTCACTATTTCTTCCTATATTTTCCTGAGTCTACCCCTTCAACAGGTACCCTCCATAATTAGAGCTCTGCACTTCTTTATGCAGCTGTCTTCATTCATATGCATCACATAACCAAACCAGCACAGTCTTCTCACCTGCACACAACATCTGATGCCTCTTATGCCCAGTTTTCCTCTTAAATCACTTACACTCTGTTGTACATGCACACTGACATTACCCATCCAGTGGAGCATGCTA
>NW_026370002.1:0-746 GCF_001194135.2 Octopus bimaculoides | reverse complement strand
GAAAGCGAGGAAATGCAACTTTCAAAATTAATCTCTTAAAAACATTTAACTTAACGGTAAACCACTGGTTTCTAAATCAATACAGCAAAACTGTGAAGTAAGCTGCATCTTTTGTTCATCAGTACACGTATGGTCGAGACACATAAAAATAAACAAGAATCAACATACCACGATGTACCCAACACAGTATGATGACTTCTGTCCATAATTATATATCCGTGAAAGAGATTTGAATTTATCCGGTTGCATCTCAGTAACATGTGCTTATACAGAATAATATTCAGCACTGAATATATTCTAATTATTTATAATATAATAAGAATTTATCAAGTAGTCATCTGACTACTTGATAAATTCTTATAAAGATTTTATCCTATATTATATTATATATATATATATATACATATATATATACACATGTTGTCTGTAGTTCATATATCTGAGAAAGAAGCACACTCTAAAACATTACAGCAGTAATATATTTAGGAGGTCGTGAGCTGACAGAAACATTAGCGCCCCTGGTGAAATACTTAGCAGTATTTCATCTGTCTTTACAGTCTGAGTTCAAATTTCGCTGAGGTCGACTTTGCCTTTCATTCTTTTGGGGTTGATAAATTAAGTATCAGTTGCATACTGGAACTGATCTAATTGACTGCCTCCTCCGCCAAAATTTCGAGCCTTGTGCCTAGAGTAGAAAACAATATATTTAGAAGTTGTTTGTTATGGCCAATGAGAGAATGACTATT
>NW_026370001.1:0-203 GCF_001194135.2 Octopus bimaculoides | reverse complement strand
TACCGTGGTCTTTTCGTAGGTTTTTCTTTCCACGGATAACCTCCCCGTTTCTTGGGAATTTTCTATATTATTTCGTAGTTTTTGTAAATACCCCAAACGTTTCGCGATGTTTTGTCTACTGTGGTTTCACATTTACAAAACAATAATAGAATATGGCTGAAGAGAATTTGCGCCGGTTTTTCCCTGCACAAAAATTCCGTCAT
>NW_026370000.1:0-545 GCF_001194135.2 Octopus bimaculoides | reverse complement strand
CATTGACGGTTTCGCTTTTGCTTGCTCCAATAGGTCTACGCAAGCCGAGTTTCGTTTGATTAATAATTTCTCCATTTCATGGATGGGTCCGTCATTGCTTGGTTAAAATTGTAGACTTCATAGGGGCAGAACCTTTCGCAACTTCACAAATTCTTTCTTTGTACTTATACCATGGAATGTAATAACTTCAAGTCATGTGCTATTGTATTCACCATTTTTTCCACCTTCATGTTGTTGTTGTTGGCACTCCGTCGCTTACGACGTCAAGGGTTCCAGTTGATCCGATCAACGGAACAGCCTGCTCGTGAAATTAACGTGCAAGTGGCTGAGCACTCCACAGACACGTGTACCCTTAACGTAGTTCTCAGGGATATTCAGCGTGACACAGAGTGTGACAAGGCTGACCCTTTGAATTACAGGTACAACAGAAACAGGAAGTAAGAGTGAGAGAAAGTTGTGGTAAAAGAATACAGCAGGGTTTGCCACCATCCGCTGCCAGAGCCTCATGGAGCTTTCAGGTGTTTTCGCTCAATAAACACTCACAA
>NW_026369999.1:0-512 GCF_001194135.2 Octopus bimaculoides | reverse complement strand
ATATATAAAGAGAGTGGAAGAGAGAGTGGGGGGAGGTGCGTTCAGAAGTCTCATAATGAAGATGGCGGCGCTGAAAGCAAAAAATATAGATAAATGCGGACATAAACATTAACACAAACGTATGCTTAATTCAAAATTCAAACAAGGTATGTATGACCAGAAATGCGTTGATAGCATTTCATGAGTTTACGGTAACTTTAGATGTGGACATAGTGTAGAATCGTACATGTAGCTTCATATATAGACATACATACATACATACATACATACATACATACATGCATACATATGCACATATATATGTATGTATATATATAATTATATATATACATACACACATATAGGAACATATATGCATATATATATATACACATGTATACGAATATACATATGTGTGTGTGGATGTTTTTCTACCTCAGTTTGAGTGTGTAATTGCGTAAGCATTTGTATAAATAAATGTGCGTATATATGTGTGTGTGTATATATATACATATATATATATATATATATAT
>NW_026369998.1:0-255 GCF_001194135.2 Octopus bimaculoides | reverse complement strand
GTGGTACGAGTGTGTGTGTGTGTGTGTGTATGAAGATGGGGGAAGGGGTGACTGTGTGTCTCTCACACACACGCACACTCGCGATACACCGCATTCGCACACATCCCCGTATCACTGCTTCATCATATCAAGCAGTAATTGCTGCCGTCATTGTCCATTTACAATGTGTAACTCATTTCTCTCCCAAGTGTCTCTTTTAATTCCCTAATGAATATATCATTACCTACAACATTACGCCCTGCGCTCTCTCCCCCC
>NW_026369997.1:0-521 GCF_001194135.2 Octopus bimaculoides | reverse complement strand
TATATATATCATATATATGTATATACACATGTATGTATTTACATAGACATATATATCTGTATGTATATATGTGTGTATATGTGTGTGTATGTGTGAATAGACACACATACCTGCGTACCCACACACACACACACGCATGCGCGAATATTTATATCTACATGTGGGACAAAGAACGAATTATAAGCACAGCATGTGGTATAAACCTTTAAACCAATTTCAATAATAAGCACTAATGTGACACCAAAGAAGAATCACAGACACCCAAACGGAGACAACACACACACACACACACATATGTATGCACATTCACATTAACCACAATAATCTCCGCCCCATGTCTCGCCGAAACGCTGGTCACTCTTATAATCTTCATATGTAATTCCGTATATAAATTCGAATGTTATGCTTTTAATAAACTTAACTACGGAACAATGTTACGGAAATGTTTGTATGATTGTGTGTGAGTGTGTGTGTGTGTGTGTATGTGTATGTGTGTGTGCGAGCGCGTGTGTATGTGAGTG
>NW_026369996.1:0-310 GCF_001194135.2 Octopus bimaculoides | reverse complement strand
TGCCAAATATAATTACTTCTGTTTCTCACTCTCTCCTTCTCTTTCTCTCCCTTTCTCTCCCTCTCTCGTTCTCTCTCTCTTTTTCTCTCTTTCTCTCTTTCTCTCTTTCTCTCGCTCACTCGCTCGCTATTCGTTGTCTATTATAATGTTCGTGTTTAAAACCTCATTCGAATATATGATTAATAACGATGATGATGATGATGATGATGATGATGATGATGATGATGATGATGACGATGACGACGACAGCAGTAATAACAGCAACGACAACACCAATAATAATAATAATAATAATAATAATAATAATAAT
>NW_026369995.1:0-208 GCF_001194135.2 Octopus bimaculoides | reverse complement strand
TTCTTTCAGTTTCCATCTACTAAATCCACTCACAAGGCTTTGATCAGCCCAAGGCTATTATAGTAGAAGGCACTTGGCCAAGTTGCCACACTGGGACTGATCCTGGAACCATGTGGTTGGTAAGCAAGCGACTTACCACACAGCCACTCCTCCGCCTATATATATAATTCAATTAGAGGTTATGTTAGCCTCATGAAAGGATGGGTCA
>NW_026369994.1:0-321 GCF_001194135.2 Octopus bimaculoides | reverse complement strand
TGTATATGTATGTATGTATGTATGTATGTATGCATGTATGTATGTACGTAGGTATGTATATATCTATGTATGTATGCATTTATGTATGCATTTATGTATGCATTTATGTATGTATGTACGTATGTTTTTGTATGTGTGTATGTGTGTACGTAAATATGTATACATCTATGTATGTATGCATTTATGTATGTATGTATGTACGTATGTTTATGTATGTATGCATATTTGCAATTATGTGTATTATATGTGTTTGTGCATGTATATATGCATGTATGTATGTATGTATGTATGTACGTGTGTGTACACACGTATATTTATGTA
>NW_026369993.1:0-230 GCF_001194135.2 Octopus bimaculoides | reverse complement strand
ACAATCATAGACACGCACGCATGGACATGTGTGCATGTGCACACACACACACACAACATTTTAATAAGTAAATTGTTTTGTGTACATCTCTGCATGTGTGTATGTGTGTGCATGTGCGAGTGAGTGTGAAATGTTATGAATCAATTTCTAATTTCAAATTATTTGTAAACATTTTCATATGTTGTTATTTTTGGTTGCTGTTTTTGTTGTTTTTTTGTTGTTGTTGTTGT
>NW_026369992.1:0-377 GCF_001194135.2 Octopus bimaculoides | reverse complement strand
ATATATATATATATATATATATATATATGTAATATATATATATACATACATGCATATATATACATATACACACACACATATATCAGTGATTGATAGGAAAGACGGAGTGTAATAAGAATCTATACATATATATCTATCTATATGATGAAGTGAATTGCATAGACAATTATTGTCTCATATCCTAGGATACAATGGCTTACAATATTCGTTCCGATCCTCTGCGCTAAACTCTCACATTGGGTCAAATTTTATTTCGCCCTCATTCTCCGAAATCGATAAATTATATTCTTGTTTGTTTGTTTGTTTCTTTCTTAGCTTACTTACTTACTTTCTTTCTTTCCTTCTTTCTTTCTTTCCTTCTTTCTTTCTTTCCTTCT
>NW_026369991.1:113-218 GCF_001194135.2 Octopus bimaculoides | reverse complement strand
TTTGGTCCGGATAATTGTTGTTGTAAGGTTGTGAAAAGAGTGAAAACTATATACGAGATTAGCATCATCTCCATCAATGATTTGACTGTATGAGATGAGGAATGT
>NW_026369991.1:0-103 GCF_001194135.2 Octopus bimaculoides | reverse complement strand
GATTAGCATCATCTCCATCAATGATTTGACTGTATGAGATGAGGAATGTTTCTGGTATCTAGAAGTGGATGAAGTCATCTTTGCTATTATATTTAACTCTCGG
>NW_026369990.1:0-260 GCF_001194135.2 Octopus bimaculoides | reverse complement strand
GTATGTGTATTTGTATGTGTATGCATATCTGCATATATGTGTTTGTGTGTATGTATATGTATGTATGATTTCACTTGGAGAATTAAGCGAATAACAGCAGCTTGGTTTTCCAAGCATGGAGAAAGCTCTCACTTAATAAATAATTTATGAATTGTTGTAATGAAGCAAATAAAATTCAATCCGTTATTGTTAGAAAGACTTCTTCGTTTTATACATACATACATACACACATACACACATACATCCATCCATCCATACAT
>NW_026369989.1:0-244 GCF_001194135.2 Octopus bimaculoides | reverse complement strand
TATATATATATATATATATATATATATATAAATATATACATATATGTATGTATATATATACACACACACATATGTGTATATATATTTATATATATAAATGTAGTTATATATACACACACACATATACATCGATATATATATACATATACGTATGTATGTTTATATTTATGTACATATACATACATACATAAATGCATACATACATACATACATGGAACTGTAAAGATATGTAAAACTTTCCAAA
>NW_026369988.1:0-383 GCF_001194135.2 Octopus bimaculoides | reverse complement strand
TACATAGATAGATACACACACGCCCTTGTACAGCTCACAACCACCAGCACACTCACACACACACCATTCTACTTCTGATTTGTTCATCTTATTTCATTGTTTCATCTATGCAAAATTTTTGTTTTAATATTTTTTCTTATATTTTTCATCTCAAGATCACAACAAACAATCAAACAATCTTACTAGAATATAATTTCGTTGAATCTCTATTCATTAAATAAACATACACTTAAACGCACGCGTGATCGAAAGATCAAGTAACATACACGCATTCAGAAATACCCACACACACACACACAGGACACACAACTTCATACAATTTGTCCATGTATATATATATATGTGTGTGTGTGCCTGTGTGTATGTGGGAATGTGTAAGGGTA
>NW_026369987.1:0-237 GCF_001194135.2 Octopus bimaculoides | reverse complement strand
TATATATATATATATATATACATTCACGCACGCACATATATAAGAATGTATGTATTGACTAAGTATATATAAATGCATACATATATAAATTTGAATCCATATATTGTGACTTACATATATGCATATATTCGCTGTAACTTCATGTACAAATGTATTCTCCAATAATGCGTTCTGGTTATGCATACGAATGCACTCGGCATATCCAATGGTTGGGGTTAATGAAACATAATGGCGAAT
>NW_026369986.1:0-367 GCF_001194135.2 Octopus bimaculoides | reverse complement strand
AGACTAGAGGACTGTGTCTGTTTAGAATAAAGGGCAAGAGTGAGTTGACAAATCATGGCTAGGTATGGTCATAAATATTGTCATATAATATTTATGACCATACCTAGCCATGAGCTGTCAACTCACTCTTGCCCTTTATTCTAAACAGACACAGTCCTCTAGTCCTCTTAGATTTAGTAGTTGATAAAGAGATAAATGAATTAGTAATGAATCACAATCCTTTACAAGCTATGGCCCCAATGGGCTTCATGCGATTCTTGGAAGTGTAGACTGTTTTTAGCCACAATTGCGACAACATAAATTTCTTCTATTTTCTATCATCTTCTTGCTCTGTTAAAGTATTTGAGAAAAATTATATTAATGTGTC
>NW_026369985.1:0-316 GCF_001194135.2 Octopus bimaculoides | reverse complement strand
ATGTATATATATATATGTATATATACATATATGTATATATATGTATATATGCATATATTTATATATATGTGTATATATATATATATACATGTACACATATATATATATATGCATATACATATATTTGTATGTATATATGTATATATATGTATATATATGTATATATATGTATATATATATATATATATACACACATATGTGTATATATATAGATGTACATATATATATATATGTATATGCATATATATGTGTATATATATGTATGTGTGTATGTATATATGTTTATATATACATATATATACATATATATACACAC
>NW_026369984.1:0-283 GCF_001194135.2 Octopus bimaculoides | reverse complement strand
ATATATATATATATATATGCACGCATTTCTGTCTGTATAGTCACATACACACACATATATATTATACAGACATAAATTTTATATATACATAATGCATAATATATATGTATATAGTATATATGTATACATACACACACACACACATATATATATATACATATACGTATATATATGTATATATGTATATATGCATATATGTGTGTATGAATGCATTTGTGTGTATATGTTATATGAACATAGTTATATTTATACATTATACATATACACATATACATACATACAC
>NW_026369983.1:0-444 GCF_001194135.2 Octopus bimaculoides | reverse complement strand
CTTCTTTCAGTTTCCATCTACCAAATCCACTCACAAGGCTTTTGTTGGCTCTAGACTATAGTAGAAGACGCTTGTTCAAGGTGCCTTGTCATACCTGTGTATGTATCTGTGTATGTCATTATTCAGCATATTTCAAGATTTCTTGCCAATAGAGAAAGAACCGGTTTCTAACCTAAATCCAAAGTTTCTTCACTGGAATTTCAGCATCAACAACAGGGTATTTTTGTATGTATGTATGTATGTATGTATGTATGTATGTATGTATGTATGTATGTATGTAGGACAGCTGATATCTTGAGTATTGAGGCGATGGTGCACAAGCACCGGTTACGTTGGACTGGACACCTTATTAGAATGAAGGATAGCAGGATTCTTAAGCAGATGCTCTATGGAGACTTGTGAATGGAAGGAGACTCCGGCAGAAACCAAGGCTGCGCTTTAAGG
>NW_026369982.1:1671-1792 GCF_001194135.2 Octopus bimaculoides | reverse complement strand
ACGGACGCACGTAGTATTTACGTACGTACGCACCTATATACGTACGTACGTACGTACGCACGTATTTACGTATGTACGCAGTACGTATTTACGTACGTACGCACGGACTATTTACGTACGT
>NW_026369982.1:1497-1599 GCF_001194135.2 Octopus bimaculoides | reverse complement strand
CACGCACTAATTTACGTAAGTACGCACGTATTTACGTACGTACGCACGTACATATTTACGTACGTACGCACGTACTATTTACGTACGTACGCACGTACTATT
>NW_026369982.1:0-232 GCF_001194135.2 Octopus bimaculoides | reverse complement strand
ACGTACGTACGCACGCACTAATTTACGTACGTACGCACGTACGTATTTACTAACGTACGTTCGGATGTACGTATACACTTATGCACGTACATATTCACGTACGTTCGCACGCACGTACGTACGTACGTTTTTACGTACCCACATACGTGTTTAAGTACGCACGTAGGTACTTAAGTACTTACGCACGAATTTACATACGTACGAACGAACGTCTTTACATAAGTACGCACGT
>NW_026369981.1:0-325 GCF_001194135.2 Octopus bimaculoides | reverse complement strand
GACAGACAGACAGACACACATTCTCATTTTTATATATATAGATAGATATTTGTTTCTATTTTGTTGTTGGATTTCATAATGAGGATGTCAAGGAATGGAAGTTGTTGATGGCTCTATTCCATCGTAAATTGAATGTTTAAGCCAAGTCCATTTATAAATGCTTAAAATGTTTTACGTCTCTCCTATACTTTCATGCTAAAGAATGAAACAGTCATCCAGATACGTGTTCCAGATATTTTCTGTGTGTAGAGAGAATGGGTTGCTATATTTTTCTAGTATCTTACGATAAAGACTAATTTCTAGATATCCAATGACTAAGTTAATA
>NW_026369980.1:0-359 GCF_001194135.2 Octopus bimaculoides | reverse complement strand
AGCCCAAAATGTTGCATTTCATGTGTCACCCGCACATGAGCCAGTCCAGGAATACTGGCAACTATCTCGCTCGAAAGATTTCATGTGTCACACGCACATGAGCCAGTCCAGGGGCACCGGCAACAATCTCGCTCGAAAATCCTACGATTGCCCCGCACAAGAGCCAGTCCAGGGGCACTGGCAACGGTCTCGCTCGAAAATCCCACGAAGGCCAGCCAGGCGTCACTGGCAACGATCTTGCTCGAAAGATTTCATGTGTCACCCGCACATGAGCCAATCCAGGGGCACTGGCAATGGTCACGCCCAAATTGGTGCATTTCATGTGTCACCCGCACATGAGAAAGTCCAGGGGCACTGGC
>NW_026369979.1:0-1267 GCF_001194135.2 Octopus bimaculoides | reverse complement strand
ATATATATATATATATATATATATACATAAAGACACACAAGCACATATGGAACCCTGATTAAGAGCCGAACAAACTGATTGGAAACGATCACATTCAATAAAATACTCCAACAGTGTTTCTATTCTGTCACTAAAAGAAACGACGAATATAAAATAGGATACCATTAAGTATATCGGTTAAAAATAAATTTCTTCTCTGCTCTCTAAATTGCCCCATTAGAAAGTTCAATCGTATCTACAAAACTTTACATAAAGATTAATTATTCTTTCAAGGGAGACCACTCCTAAAATTTCTGAAGAGTTAGTTCCCTTGCATTATTATTAGACTGTATCGATACACTTTTCGTAAGTGAAGGTTGTCGAGTTAATTTATTTGAGATATAAACCTTAAATTTATTAGTTATTCATTTGTTTTCTATGAATAAGAAAAGACTCTTACTACTGTAATGCATCTCTCTGTGTCTTTCTGTCTTTCTCTGTTTCTCTATGTATCTCTCTGTCTTTCTCTGTCTCTCTCTGTTTCTCTATGTATCTCTCTGTCTCTCTATTCTGTCTTCCTCTGTTTCTGTTTGAGAGGTATCCCATAATTTTTCATAAATATACATTTTTCATATATATACATACATACATGCATACATACATACAAGGAGCCTTTTAGATGATTTGTACCCGTATTTCAAAGATCCGATCCAGGTAAAATTTTTTTATTTATTGACCGTTTCAATCCCTAAAGCAAATTAAATAACTCGTCGTCGTCGTCGATGGCTTTATCTCATATCCAAGTATTCAATATCTTCTTCGTAGAACGCTTCTTGTGTGGTGATCGTATTTCATGATTTTGTAGACCAACTCTCGCATAGAAGACGGCATTGGTTGATTTTGATGAGCCTTTCTCTCCTGTCGCTTGATTTCTTCCTTTTCTCTTCTGATGGCTTCGAAGTCTTTGGTTCCGCTGGTGTTCAGGGATGACTACTCCATCGCGCAGTGGTTTAGTAGAATCCTGACTGTGACTCTATAGTGTTTACCAAATGAACCAGTGGCTGATTCAGTAAAATAGTAGTGTGGAAATTATAATATAGCTACATATATATACATACATACATGCATACATACAAACAAACATATACATATACATACATATATATAAGTTCAAAAAAGAAAAATGACAAAAAAAACAACAAAAAAAAACAACAACGCGATGACGTGATACAGATTGTGTTACTGGATGCTCGGGAAAGGAAAGAAAGAGATAATTTGACGTTTCGAG
>NW_026369978.1:265-809 GCF_001194135.2 Octopus bimaculoides | reverse complement strand
TAGCATGGAAAGTGGACGTTAAACGATGATGATGATGATGATGATAATAATAACAATAAATGGAGCAAAACGCATATAACAAAAGTTAATGCATCACTTTAACTTGGTATCTCTACCTATAAAACGGATGTGATATCCTGGTTTTCTTGTGTGATTTTTGCTACCCATGGTAACTATTAACATATTTACATTGTCAAGGATTTTTTAAACTGAGATAATATTAATATATACATAAACTAATATATATATATATATGTATGTATGTATATGTACATATCTATATGTATACACACATACAGATATACACACATGCACACACTTACATGTACACACACACACACACACACACGTGTGTATGCATGAATCTCTCTCCACATATATTCCACTCATGCAAAGAAATATATAACAATAATTCCAATAACAACTAAAAATAACAATAAACAATACATAGGCACAGGTGTGGCCGTGTGTTAAGAAGCTTGCTTCCCAACCACATGGCTCCGGGTTCAGTCCCTAGAGCGTTTTTCCTTTTTTTTTTTTTTTT
>NW_026369978.1:0-255 GCF_001194135.2 Octopus bimaculoides | reverse complement strand
CAATACATAGGCACAGGTGTGGCCGTGTGTTAAGAAGCTTGCTTCCCAACCACATGGTTCTGGGTTCAGTCCCATTGCGTGGCACCTTGGGCAAGTGTCTTCTACTATAGGTTCCGACTGACCAAAGCCTTCTGAGTGGATTTGGTAGACGGAAACTGAAAGTAGCCCATCGTATATACATACATATATATATATATATATAATAATTCTCTTAACCATGAAACGATCGTATCCGATTAACTAAAGACTTGTTTT
>NW_026369977.1:0-575 GCF_001194135.2 Octopus bimaculoides | reverse complement strand
AAATGGCAGCAAGACAGCAAGACAATCAACATGCATTGGCTTTCCTTCATTACTCAAGAAATCTCTTAGGTATACGTACATTTTTCAATTCTCAAATTAGACTGGTTAAACTAGATGAAGGTAAGATGTTCTTACTCGATCTTTGCCTACGTATTCACTATAAACTAATTGAAGAAATGGCAGAAGTGGTAAACTAGATGTTATTTAATCTGATCATTAACCTGTAGACATAGAAAACATTTATCTACACCAGTGGTTCTTTAAATAGGAAGTTTGCATCATTAAACCAGAGGTGTTCTCATGTTGGTTGATATCAAAAGGGATGAAGACTGTGAAGAGTTCAACGAGAGAGAGATTTAACTGATGGCTACATAGAAGCTCTCTCCATATGACCCTTGGGGTCCACGCAAACAAAATAGAAAATTGGGGATCCGTAGTAGTATTTTAAATATTCCTGAAAAATTTCGATTTTGATGTATTTATTGCAAGAAATAGCCAGGTCTTTCTTTAACCCTTTCGTCACTGGATTTATTTTGAGTTGCTCTGTGTTTCTTTCAATTACTTTAAATATAACA
>NW_026369976.1:0-259 GCF_001194135.2 Octopus bimaculoides | reverse complement strand
TTTCAGCCAAGTGGCTGCGGTCATGCTGGTGCACCACCGTGATATGTATAGGAAATTCTAACATTCATGTTTATCCAAAGATGTATATATATATAGGCATCCCTTCTCGTCACATTATGGAAAATCGAGCTATGGAATTCTACACTTAAGGAAATTGTAAGTCACAGCTACTAATTTTGGTATATAAGGTGTTATTTTGCCCTTATAGAAACCTGGGGAAACTTTAATTTTATAAGCTAAAATCATGATATATATATGT
>NW_026369975.1:0-243 GCF_001194135.2 Octopus bimaculoides | reverse complement strand
CTGATGAAACATCACTCCTTTTCGATTCACTAAAGCGGGTCATTTTTTTTTCTTCAAAGCTCGTTCAAACGCTCTAATTGCTGACAGTAGACTTGAGCATTGATTGTTGCATTAGGTGGTAACAATTCAAAGTGAATTACTCCTTTGCAATCCCACCAGATAGAGAGAAGAACCTTTTCCCCATGAAGTTCATTTCTCGGTTGTGGTTGAACTTTTCCCCTTTTACCAAGCCACTGTTTACGA
>NW_026369974.1:0-225 GCF_001194135.2 Octopus bimaculoides | reverse complement strand
GACAACACACACACACACTTACGGATGCATAGATACACACATACACATACGCTCACTTACCAACGAATAGACTCTCAAACACACCTGCATACACACTTAGTAACACGCAAAATATCAAACACGTTCACATACTAACATTTACAGATGCACAGATTTTCAAGCACGGTTGTGTGTATGTGTGTGTGAGAGAGTATATGTACATACGTAGACATGCACACACAAAAC
>NW_026369973.1:2208-2938 GCF_001194135.2 Octopus bimaculoides | reverse complement strand
AAAGGGAAAGGTAGTCTTACAGCTACTTCAGGGATGTAAAAGACATTCCATCATCAAAGACGATACGAGGAAACAATAGATTTCATTATATGAGAAATTATTTCTCCCATTCCAAAATAACTTCTTATATAATGAAGTCTACAATTTCTTTCTACTGAAACTCTCTGATATCGTTTCTGATGATGGGATATATTTTATGTCCCCGAAACAGCTATAAGACTACCTTTCTCTCTAAATATCGTAGAAATATCACACTGCCTTGGCCTTGTTATCTCATTTTATTTAAGACGAATCGCATCAGACGCCTCAGTCATACTATTATTGAACCAGAAGTCTAAAATACTACGACTCTTGACGTTGCGGCAGTAGGGTGGGGCCAACGGAACGACGTTCCGGTGGCGTTTCGTTTTGTGGGTGCTAGGGCCCGGCATGTAGGAGATGTGGTCTTTAAACACAGCTTCATAGTAGCAGGAGGCTGCGGCATCGAACATTTCATGACTTGAGGACAAATTCATGATCCTCTTGCTGTCAACCTTCACTGAGCTCTTGAACAAGATAGTGGGTGGCAGGAAGCGGATTTGATGTAAGAGAGCTTCTCATTTAGCTTGCAGTAGGGTCTATGTGTACCGGAGCCCAAATCTAGAGTGCCATCTAGGACGTCTACGGCGAGGCTAGTCTCGATAATACTTTAGAGTCCCCTGGAGAATAGGGCGCTAATCATGTCCTTTCT
>NW_026369973.1:0-1106 GCF_001194135.2 Octopus bimaculoides | reverse complement strand
TATATATATATATATATATCTTTATTTTTAGTATAGATTTATATATTTTTAGTATATTTTTATTTTATTTTTTATTCGGAAGTCCTGCGTCGATGGGAAGGTGGTGAAGCATGCAGACCTGACGGGTAGGAAGCATGTAGTCAGTGACCTGCACGTAGGCGGCCCATGCTAGATATAAAGTCGTCTCTTTGTCACCCACAGAGGTTCTAGAAAAGGTGAACCAAAAATTGCCTGTCTTTCTATATATCTGGTCAGTTTAGCGCGACTGGCGGATGTCCACCCTGCGCTCGAAAAACAAAGAAACTTTTATTTACAAAATCTGGACGGAACATAAATATTTTATGTTAGAAAGTGCGCACTCTGTTGGATAGCAAGAGTGATTATAGGCCTGAAAGACGCATTGCACTTGTTGCTCGCGACGTCTTGTTAAATATAAATAAATGACTGAAATATGATGAGCTAACCCTAGCCAGAATCGAACCCACAAATCAACGCTTAAACTGCAACTATGGAAGACACATAGTTTAATAATAACATAATATATTTTGTACAGTTATTCTTTAATGGTTTCTTAGTTGTGCAGGTGGCATAAGGTAAAGTTTAGAAAATTGGCCGGAACTAAGCACAGTGGGTGGCTCTTCACGCAGGGCTAACATTACACGCCACGTAAACAGCAAAAACAACTGAGAAACCGTTGTGTACGATGGGGAGGTAATTTCAATGATGTCAGTGGGGCAACTAACGTATGGAAATATGTGGGCGCTATGTGTGTTTTGGATAGGGGTGTGACAGTGGTTTCAATTCCTGGACAGGATGATGCGTTGAGCTCTTAAGTTAAATACTTCCTTTCACGTTGCTGAAGTCCATTCAGTTAGCAGAAATGCGTAACCGGTGTCCTGGTTCTGAATGTTCTCAGGATCCATCCAGCTAGTGGTCTGCACTTTGTCACCATCCTGGTAATGTGCACTTGGAAAGAGGTATCATCACTCATGTCGATACCCAGGTCTCACACTGATTTAGGCTCTGGGATTGAAATTCCCTGCGGACCAGTGTATCCTGTAAGTTTCATATTCAATTTTGGACGTTGGTAGCGCAGGGCTTGGAAT
>NW_026369972.1:0-262 GCF_001194135.2 Octopus bimaculoides | reverse complement strand
CTACGTTCTGATTTCAAATTCCACCGAGGTCGACTTTGCCTTTCACCCTTTGGAGGTCGATTAAATACACTGGGATTGATATAATCGACTAAATCCCTTTGTCTGTCATCGGTTGTCACCTCTATGTTTAGACCCCTGTGGGCAATAAAGAAATAAATATATATTATTATTCACAGTATAACACCACGTCCGAAACATATCAATGCAGTTAGAATTAATTTATTGCTTAAAATTTGTCACCAGTGATGAAACAGATGTGCGG
>NW_026369971.1:0-234 GCF_001194135.2 Octopus bimaculoides | reverse complement strand
AGTCTAGTGGGTTAATATAGGCTAGAAAGAAGCACTGTTCATTTTGAAGTGTAGTGGGTTAATATATGCTAGAAAAAAAGCACTTTACGTTTAGAAGTCTTATGGGGATAATATAGGCTAGAAAATTGCACTTTTTCTTTTGAAGTCTAGTTGGTAATATAGGCTAGAAAGAAGCATTTTTGATTTTGAAGTCTAGTGGATTAATATAGGCTAGAAAAAAGCACATTTCGTTTT
>NW_026369970.1:0-367 GCF_001194135.2 Octopus bimaculoides | reverse complement strand
TATTATTATTATTATTATTATTATTATTATTATTATTTCAGGAACATAAGAAGATTATGTTTTACTTTCCCAAGAAAGTTGACCTCGACACCAAAATGAAACAGATTGGTCTTAGTGAAGCAATTGTCCAGTTTACTAAGTAAGTTTGTTTTAGGATGTTATTCATTCCAGAATTTCCTTTTATGTTGTCATTGTATTTTGTTTCTATATTTGTCTGTCGCTTTTTACTTGCCAAACCTGAATTTGAAGAAATGTCATTTTGCATTCCATGACTTCAAAATTAATGGACACATTGCAGGATTGTGTGGATAAGAAGCTTGGGATCTTTTTGGTTTGACGGGCAACATTTTTCATTAATGTTTTATGT
>NW_026369969.1:0-634 GCF_001194135.2 Octopus bimaculoides | reverse complement strand
ATATATGAATACGTATATTTATATATATCTTCATATAAATATATATTTATTTATATATAATTCTATCTATTATCTATATACATATATGTGTCTGTGCGTATGTATGTATATATGTTGCGTGTATGCGTATATGTACATATATATACATAAACGAATACATATTCGTACAGTCATTCATACACATACACATATACACACAAACACAATAGATATACGCATATATCATCGAGTTATATATACACAGGGAGACATGTTGCTTAAAAGTGAATTATTTAAATTATTAAGGCAGAGAGTGAACATATTTCCTTACATAAAACAGCGAACCAAATAAAAGGCATTTCATTTCGCAGGAGAAGTCTGCAGGGAACCGATGTGTTTCAGAAGTTTTTGACGTTTGACGTTGTTCTCATAAAACGCCCACTCCTCTGCACGCGCACACTCACACACACTCACACACATATATATTCTTTTATTCTGTTATTGGTTTCAGTCGTTTGAATGCGGCCATGTTGGAGCACCGCCTTAAATGGTTTTAGTCTAAGAAATCGACCCCAGAACGTTGAACCTATTCTACTGGTCTCTTTTGTGTGTATGTATGTACACACACACACACACACACACACACACATATATA
>NW_026369968.1:0-587 GCF_001194135.2 Octopus bimaculoides | reverse complement strand
GGCGGATTCTCATATTTTTAAAATATTGAATAATTTCGTGTGTATTTTTTGTGCAATTATTTTTTTATTTAAATTGATTACGTTTTGTATTCAACGCGTTGTTTTTTGTTGTTGTAGAACAGTCTTGTATTCTGAATTTGTTATTGTAATTTGTTTTAATAGGAAAACCAACAAGAATAGAGTTACATACGCTCAGAGCACATGTACACACGAAAAACACACACATGCACACAAAAACACATGCTCACTTATATACACAGACACGTTTCACACAACAAATGTATATATGTTTATATATATATACATATATAGTACATATATGTTTACGTATTTATGTTTATGTATGTATGTATGTATGTATGTATGTATGCATGTATATATATATATATATGTGTGTGTGTCTGTGTGTGTGTGTGTATGTGTGTGTGTGTGTATGTATGTGTCTATATGCATATATATATATATTTGCAATAGTTAGTATACACTCATAGTTACATACATGCATACATACATACATACAAGCACATACTCACACACATATATAAATATAAATATATATATATATACATATATATATATATAAATAT
>NW_026369967.1:0-258 GCF_001194135.2 Octopus bimaculoides | reverse complement strand
CACACCACATCACAACACACCACCACGAACACACCACCACTGACCAATTTCCATCCCCACATTTTCACACCTACACATACACACACGCAGACGTCAAGATCACCAGCCCTTTTTCAGACGCACATACGTACTCTCTTACACACGCGCACCTTCGTTTTGGGATCACTACTTCTTTGTTATCTCCCCTTCTTCTTAGCTCTCCTGTATGACCCTTCTGTCCGGCATTCGCCATGATAAATCGCTAACCACTACACACAT
>NW_026369966.1:0-375 GCF_001194135.2 Octopus bimaculoides | reverse complement strand
TATCTATCTATCTATCTATCTATCTATCTATCTATCTATCTATCCAGTCGGTTATTTCCTTTCTATATAGAATACCAACGTACGAACCAATCTCTCAGCTAACCAACCGACCGACCAGCCAGCCAGCCAACCAACCATCCGTCCATCCGTGCAGCCAGCCAGTCAAACAGCTAAATAACTATCACCATTACGAACAATTACCACCATCACCACCACAAACTTTACACTAAGTACATCGTCAAACATGGCAAATTTGAATAAAATCAGCGAAGTTTCTATAGCAACGTTTGGCACCTGACAACCTTATTGAAATGTATAGTGCAAACACACACACACGCACACGCACGCACACGCACGCACACGCACGCACACGCA
>NW_026369965.1:0-283 GCF_001194135.2 Octopus bimaculoides | reverse complement strand
CCAAAAGTTTATGGTATAAGAATAATTATACAGATAATTTTACTCTAAAATTATTTGAATACGTTATCGCCAGGTGAGTTTTATTGACCTCCTGTTTATCAATATGGTTGTACTTATCGAGGTGGAAATTTTATTTTTCCGATTGTTGTTAATATCATATGGTGTTAAAGTCATGTGTCTAGGACTGAATAGTTATATCACTTGTGTCACAGCATTTAATTGGTGTGTCCTCTCAATTTTGATCGCTCAATATGGGTATCCGATGATTGATATGTTCATTACC
>NW_026369964.1:315-713 GCF_001194135.2 Octopus bimaculoides | reverse complement strand
AGTGATGGCGCTGGTGGTGGTGGTGGTGGTAGTGGTGGTGGTAGCGGCGGTGGTGGTGGTTGATTTTTGTCCTGGCCATCTCTGCCATCTTAATGATAGCAGTGGTGGCGGTCGTATTTGTAGTGTCGTATGCATGCATGCATGCGTGGTGGTGATGGTGGTGTTGTAGTTGGACCCTAGCACTGACATGTTGTGATGTAATCTTTCAATACAGTGGATACAACAACAACAATTGTTGTTGTTGTTGTTGTTCTGGTTGCTGCTGCAGCTAGTTTTCTTGTAGTTGTTATTGTTCCACACTACTACTGCTGCTGCTGTTGTTGTTGTTGTTGTTCTTGCAGATTCTTGTTCCTAATGCTATTATTCTCATTGTTGCAATTGTAGTTGTTGTTGTAGTG
>NW_026369964.1:0-305 GCF_001194135.2 Octopus bimaculoides | reverse complement strand
TCCTAATGCTATTATTCTCATTGTTGCAATTGTAGTTGTTGTTGTAGTGTCCATTGTTATAGTTGTGCTTGTTGCTGGTTTTGTTGTAGCTGTTATAATCACTGCTGTTATTGTGGCCACTATTGTTGTTGTTGTTGTTGTTGTTATGATTGCCATATTTGTCATTATTGTTGTCGTTGTTGTTGTTGTTGTAATTGTTATTATTGTTGTTGTTACATTAGCTTCTGTAATTCTTGTTATTACGGCCATTACTATTATATTGTATTTGCTATTATTATTATCATTATTATTATTATTATTATTAT
>NW_026369963.1:0-341 GCF_001194135.2 Octopus bimaculoides | reverse complement strand
GAACGAACGTTATTACGTACGTACGTTCTTTCTTTCGTTCGTTCGTTCGTCCTTACGTTTGTATGTACGTACGTAAGTACGATCGAACGAACGTTATTACGTACGTTCGTTCTTTCGTTCGTTCCTTCGATCGTTCGTTCGTTAGATTTTTCATTCGTACGTACGTACGTACATACGTACGTTCGGCCATTCTTTCGTACGTACTTATGTACGTTCGTTCGTTCCTACGTACGTTAGTTCCTACGTACGTTCGTTCCTACGTACGTTCGTTCTTTCGGTCTAACGTCTCTTCGTGCGTACGTTCGTTCGTTCATACGTACGTACGAACGTACGTCTGTTCG
>NW_026369962.1:0-291 GCF_001194135.2 Octopus bimaculoides | reverse complement strand
ATCTCTTCAGTAACTTGTCTCTCCACTTCCATTTATTTTGTATATATGATTTGGTGTTGTTTTGGCGTTGTTTTCAAACTGTTCGGTATGAGCATGTGAGTGTGTGCAAGATCGTATGTGTGCACGCTCATATGTGTGCACGCACTTATGTGTTCGTGCTTATATGTAAGTATGTGCGTCCATATGTGTGTTTGTAACAATTTCGTTTATATCAGATCAGATAGAGACTTTTTTAAATTTTATTTATTTATTTACGTTCATATTCCGCATCATATGTGTGAACAACACATG
>NW_026369961.1:0-328 GCF_001194135.2 Octopus bimaculoides | reverse complement strand
ATATATATATGTATGTATGTATATATGTATATATGCACTATATACATGCATGTGTGTGTATATATATATCTATGTATATATGCATGTATGTATAATATGTAAGTATATTATTATGTATGCGTATATGTATTTGTTAAATATTCAAATTACGAGCTTTGAGAACGTAAAAGATTTATGATTACGAATCCGAATGTTGTGTAGGAACGAAGCACCTGACCTAAATTTTTAATTTTCCGCTACAATATTTCATTTCATGAACGCTATGAATGCTATTAGAAAATGCATGGATCTCACAACACGATGTTTTCGTGTATTTTGATATCAATAG
>NW_026369960.1:0-647 GCF_001194135.2 Octopus bimaculoides | reverse complement strand
TCGGATTTGCTTATATGTGGGGGTACAATGTGTGTGAGTTGGTATGTGTTAGGAGTAGCTAGGGATAGTTGTATGTGGGGTGTCCGCCTTAGGAGGGTGTGCATAGGTGTATGTGAGTGCATTGGAATGTGTCGTGGTCAAACTCTCATTGCTGGACCCAAGAGCATTGGTGGAAGGTTGTTTGCAGAAATTTGAGGCAGGGGACCTGTGGTTACAGTCACAGTGGGTTGTGCAGGTACAATAGAATGTATTTTCTTTCATGCAGAAAAGGATTAAACATCTCACTCCTCCTATTGATGCGAACATCCAGGCATTGGTACCAGGCGTTGGGTACTTATATGTATATAAATATATATGTATGTGTGTGTGTGTGTGTATTTCTATATATATATATATATATATATATATATATATATATATATAAAGATATATATAAGGATATAGGTGCATGAGTGACTGTGTGGTAAGTAACATACCTACCAACCACATGGTTCTAGGTTCAGTTCCTCTGCATGGCACCTTGGGCAAGGGTCTGCTACTATAGCCTCAGGCCAACTAAAGCCTTGTGAGTGGATTTGGTAAATGGAAACTAAAAGAAACCCATCGTGTGTATATATGTCATTGTGTCTATGTTTGTCCCCCCCCCC
>NW_026369959.1:0-244 GCF_001194135.2 Octopus bimaculoides | reverse complement strand
ATATATATACATATATATATGTATACGTATGTATGGGGTATGTATGTATATATGTATACGCATGTGTATATATGTGTATAATATGTATGTATGTGTTTGTGAGTGTATATACGTATGCATAGGTATGTACAACGTATATATATGTATATATATATATATGTGTGTCTGAGTATATATATCCGATGTACGCATAGGTATGTGTGTGTTTATATATGTATATATATATATATATATATATATATAT
>NW_026369958.1:0-225 GCF_001194135.2 Octopus bimaculoides | reverse complement strand
CTTGACACGTGAGTAGAACTCATGTCTGGAAACCTTGTGACATACTTAGACTGTTGAAAAAGTCGATAATATGGCCCCTAGGGAGGGGGCCTTTAAATCTACCTCATATAACTAATTTTTCTTTCTAAACACCCAAGGGAAATAACCCATAGCATCTGCGCAATATTTTTTTAAGCACTCAAGGGAAATAATCCATTTCATTGTTTATGTTCAATTACTTTGAAT
>NW_026369957.1:0-320 GCF_001194135.2 Octopus bimaculoides | reverse complement strand
TGTCTGTCTGTCTGTCTGCCTCCCTCCCTGTATGCCTGTCTGTCTGCCTGCCTGTCCGTTCTCTGGTTGTCTGTCTGCCTGTCTGTCAACGAGCCACCTCTTTCTCCCACCTCCCTTCTCTCCTACCCTCGCACTCTCCCACTCCCACATCTCTCCCATCCCTCTCATCCCTCCCTCCACAACCAATCACGCAGAAGAGTTACGGACGGGCTAAGTAACGGAGGAGTAAGTAAAATTATTATAAGATTAATCGACGTTACTGCCGACAAACCTCTATTTATGCAAATCAGATTTTTAGACTTAGTGAAGCCTTTATTTGA
>NW_026369956.1:781-1005 GCF_001194135.2 Octopus bimaculoides | reverse complement strand
CTATCAACAGATCAAACGACAAATCCCACAACTGAATATTCAACAGGCACTATGTCAACACATGTGACAACTGACACTCTATCAGTAGCTGAAACCACACATCCGACAATAGAATATTCAACAGACACCATATCAACAGATGTGACAACCGATGCTCTATCAACAGATGAAACCACACATCCCACAACAGAATTTTCAACAGACACCATATCAACAGATTTGAC
>NW_026369956.1:0-771 GCF_001194135.2 Octopus bimaculoides | reverse complement strand
GATTTGACTACAGAGACTCTATCAACAGATCAAACGACAAATCCCACAACAGAATATTTATCAGACACCATGTCAACAGATGTGACAACTGAGGGACTGTCAACAGAGGGAACCACACATCCCTCAACAGAATATCGAACAGATGCCATGTCAACAGATGTGACAACAGAGGCTCTATCAACAGGTGAAACCACACATCCCGCAACAGAATATTCAACAGTGACCATGTCAACAGATTTGACAACAGACATTCAATCAACAGATGAAACCACACATCCTACAGCAGAATATTCAACACACTCCATATCAACAGATTTGACAACAGATGCTCCGTCAACAGATGAAACCATATATCCCACTACAGAATATTCAACAGGAACCATGTCAACAGATGTGACGACAGAGTCTCTATCAACAGATGAAAGCATAACTCCTACAACACAATATTCAGCAGGCTCAACGATAACAAATACGGAGGATGTTCTATCAACAGATATGACGTCTCTTACTACAACAAAATATTCAGTGGCCTCTACGACTACAAATGTAACAACAGATACCCTATCAACGGATGAAACCACACATCCAACAACAGAATATTCAACAGCCTCCGAGTCAACACATACGATAACAGACGTTTTATCAACAGATAAGACTTCTCGTCCTGCAACAGAATATTCCACAGCCTCTATGAGTACAGATGTGATAACAGACACGCTATCAACGGATAAAACCACTCGTCCTACAACAGAATATTCAACAACCACAATG
>NW_026369955.1:0-204 GCF_001194135.2 Octopus bimaculoides | reverse complement strand
TTCCATGACTACCACTGGGATGGATCAGGTACCAGACAAGGATTTTGGATTATTTTTCCAGTTTTTTTTTACTTAATTTTTGAGAGCAGTCAGGTTCCTTTTTAGCATTCTCATTTGTGAGAGCAGTTGAGTTTGTTTCAGGTATTCTCATTTTAAAAATCATCTCTGGCTAATCGTTGGTGTTGCCTTGGCAGAGGTTTGCAC
>NW_026369954.1:0-328 GCF_001194135.2 Octopus bimaculoides | reverse complement strand
TATACATATAGTAATACCTCACGTGGACCAGCTATACGAGAACCCGGGTTTAAGTGGGGGGGTTTTCATCTGTATATCTATAAAAGGCAATATGTGTGTGTGTATGTGTGTGTGTGTGTGTGTGTACGTGAATGGAATTTATGTACATCCACAAATTAGCACAAATTTATGTACGTCCACAAATGAAAATTGGTGCATGTCGCTCCTATTTTAAGAGGGCATTCGTCACGATCCAGCTGTATTTTCGTCAAATTATTTTTCCCCAATAGTCAATTATAATATACATATATATTACTGTACATCTGTACCTGCATAGCAAGTACACCTG
>NW_026369953.1:0-275 GCF_001194135.2 Octopus bimaculoides | reverse complement strand
ATATATATATATACATTCATGAGTATATTAACATTTTGAATCGACATATTACTTTTATACATACACACACATATATATATATATATACATCTATATATCTATATATATACATGCATCTATATAAATATCTATGTATGTGTGTGTGTATTTATGTACGTATAAATGTATATATATATATATATATATATATATATATGTATGAGTGTAGGGGTATATCTGTATGTTTGTATATATATATATATGTGTGTGTGTGTGTGTATGTATATATATATGTA
>NW_026369952.1:0-383 GCF_001194135.2 Octopus bimaculoides | reverse complement strand
CATTATCATTATCAATATCATTATTATTATTATTATTATTATTATTATTAACAGAATTACTGATGTAATGTTTTGTATTCTTATCCATTTTGTTGGTACAACGTATTGTCTCTTTTCATTTCTTTGTTTTTGCCTCTACTTTCTTTTTCATTTTATTGTTTTTTTTTTTGTCATTTGAGACAAACCTCGGTTAGAATAATTAAGAAGTCGAATGGAATGGGATTCTTGTGTGAAGCGGGCGAATGAAATAAATATTTATATTAGAGACAACAAAATAATTAAATACATAAAAGATAGATAGGTATAGTTAGATATAGAGATAGATAGATAGATAAAGAGAAAGAAAGAAAGAAAGAGAGAGAGAGAGAGAGAGAGAGAGAGAG
>NW_026369951.1:4237-4443 GCF_001194135.2 Octopus bimaculoides | reverse complement strand
TACATACATACATAGACTCACGTACATGACTACATACACACACACACACACGTATATACATACATGCATAGACACACACATACATACATTCATTCATACATATCTGTATGTGTGTGAGTGTATGTAAATACATCCATCTCTACATACATATGCGTCTGTACATACACATGCTCACATATATAAAAATTATACACACACACACACAC
>NW_026369950.1:175-518 GCF_001194135.2 Octopus bimaculoides | reverse complement strand
CTATAAATAAGCCCAATCCAACGACGCCAGTAGTCTTCAATTCCAGATCTCTCACAGGTCTGGTCGCTGACCACACATACAGGTACAGCCAGTTCCAGCGTTGACGTCTTCACCACCAATGTACTGACTACCACAATGTCGTGTGCCAGCAACCCCACCACCAGGGACACACCAATATCAACAAACACGGTTTTATCTCAACACTGTATGAGTGGATTACTTCCACCACGAGAAACAGTCAGAACTAACCTGCGAGAATATTCCGTATCAAGTAACCGGTCACAACATCGATACTCAACACACATATTGTGATACCACAGCTCTGCTCCTTGGCCACAACTTC
>NW_026369950.1:0-134 GCF_001194135.2 Octopus bimaculoides | reverse complement strand
ACTGGTTTTTCTCTATCTCAGTGTTTTAAGACTTTTTACAGTCTATGTTAAAGACACTCTTTCTATGTTCTGCGTTCCTCTCATTCACACACACACTTGTACACTCACATATTGTACACACACTATTGCTTATA
>NW_026369949.1:0-200 GCF_001194135.2 Octopus bimaculoides | reverse complement strand
TCACATCAAACTGTCTTCTGTATGTATATATGTATGCATGAGCCAATGAGGGAGACCCCTGCATGGTAGCTAGGCCTGGTAGAAATAGCAACCAAATCTCACTCAAAATTAAAAGTGCATGGTCACCTTAGACGAATGACAGTGTCCTAAATAACCCTGAACATAGATAAAGCCTGCGAAATCTGGACTGGCTTGGGACT
>NW_026369948.1:1583-2148 GCF_001194135.2 Octopus bimaculoides | reverse complement strand
TGTATATATATATATATATATATATAAACGCATATGTACGCAAATACACACATGTTTATATATATGTTTATACATATATATCTTTATATACACCTCTGTGTGCATGTTCTTTTTCATTTAATCGTAATTAGCTCTCTCTCATTCTCTCTCCCTCTCTCATCCCTCCACACTTAAACACACATATTCATATACGTAGAATACGAGAGAGAAAAAGATTACAAATATATATGTCAGTGTGAATATGCATGTATATATATATATACATTCGTGCATGCATATTAACGTGTGATTTTTCTGTACACACACACAACCACATGCACGCAATGTTACACACTTCTATATGCATATAGTCACATACGCATCTGTATACATATTCCTACTCAGTTAATGGTAATTAGCGCTTATTTAAAATTGTCGAGCAAAGTGTCAAAAGATAAGCGTTTAGAGGATCGAGAACACGAAACCCGCAGCTGTGAACAAATTTTGCTGAATAAACACAACACACACACACAAGCACACAGACCGATATGTGCGAGTATATGTATATGTATATATATATATATAT
>NW_026369947.1:0-259 GCF_001194135.2 Octopus bimaculoides | reverse complement strand
ATGTATATATATATATATGCGTGCAATTATGTAATTTGTGTGTCTGCATAAGTAGCTTCTTCGCTTTCATATATTTTTTTCCGCAATCATCGCTGAATCCATGGCTGAGTACTGTCGTCGTGTACAGAAACACACCCACGCACGAGCCACACAAACACACACACATATAAGTATATCCATATAAATATATGTATGTATTTATATAGGTATGTATATACAGATGCTTATATTTATATGTGTGTATGTGTGTATACATATA
>NW_026369946.1:11901-12346 GCF_001194135.2 Octopus bimaculoides | reverse complement strand
TGCTCGTGAAATTAACGTGCAAGTGGCTGAGCACTCCACAGACACGTAAATACATACGTAGTCACATACGTACGTACATACATACATACTTAGTTACGTACGTACATACATACATACGTATATACATACGTACGTACGTACATATATACGTAGTTACGTACGTACATACATACATACGTAGTTGCGTACGTACATACATAAATACATATATAAGCTGTTAAGTACGAACGTACATACGTGCATACATACGTAATTACGTGCGTACATACGTATATAAACATGTAGTTACGTACGTACGTAAATACATGCGTAGTCACGTACGTACATACATACATAGTTACATAAGAACGTACGTACTTACATATGTAGTTACGTATGTACATACGTGCGTACTTACGTACGTACTAACGTACATACATGCGTAGTTACGTACGTACGCACGTAC
>NW_026369946.1:11783-11891 GCF_001194135.2 Octopus bimaculoides | reverse complement strand
CGTACGTACTAACGTACATACATGCGTAGTTACGTACGTACGCACGTACATACATACGTAGTTACGTACGTACATACATACGTAGTTACGTACGTAAATACATACGTA
>NW_026369946.1:11358-11773 GCF_001194135.2 Octopus bimaculoides | reverse complement strand
AGTTACGTACGTACATACATACGTAGTTACGTACGTAAATACATACGTAGTTGCTTAGTTACGTAGTTGCTTAGTTACGTAGTTGCTTAGTTACGTACGTACATACATACCTACTTACGTTACGTACGTATATACATAGTTACGTACGTATATACATAGTTACGTACGTACGTACTTACATACGTAGCTAAGTATGTACGTACGTACATACATACGTCGTTACGTACGAACGTACGTTCATGTATACGTAGTAATGTATGTACGTACGTACATAGGTACGTAAATACGTATGTATGTACTTACTACGTAACTACGTATGTATGTACGTACGTAGGTAACTACGTATATCTGTACGTACGTAACTACATATGTATTTACGTTTGTACGTACATAACTACGTATGTATGTACGTGCG
>NW_026369946.1:10664-11348 GCF_001194135.2 Octopus bimaculoides | reverse complement strand
ATATGTATTTACGTTTGTACGTACATAACTACGTATGTATGTACGTGCGAACGTACGTAATTGCGTATGTATGTACGTACGTAACTACGTATGTATGTACGTACGTACGTAAATACGTATGTATGTACATACGTACGTACGTAACATCGTATGTATGTACGTACGTACGCACGTAACTACGTATGCATTAGTATGTATGTATGTATGTACGCAACTACGTATGTATGTGTATAAGTACGTACATACATTTCTTTAATTAGGCACGCAGGGCTCAACGAAGATGGGACAAATGCAATGTAGAGCTTTTCGTTTTGGGAGGGGGAAGGAGCAAAAAAAAACTATGTATGTATGTACATACGTACGTACGAACGTAACTACGTATGTATGTACGTAGTACGTACCTAAGTATGTATTTACGTACGTACGTAACTACGTATGTATGTACGTACATACGTGACTACGTATGTACGTACGTACATACGTAACAACGTATGTACGTACGTACGTACGTAAATACGTATGTATCTACGTAACGATATATATGTATGTACGTAGGTACGTAACTACGTGTATATGTATGTACGTACGAACGTAACTACGTGTGTATGCACGTAAGTACGTACCTAACTACGTGTGTATGTATGTACGTACGTACGTAACTACGTATATATGTACGTACGTACG
>NW_026369946.1:10391-10654 GCF_001194135.2 Octopus bimaculoides | reverse complement strand
ATGTATGTACGTACGTACGTAACTACGTATATATGTACGTACGTACGTAACTGCGTATGTATGTACGTACGTACATACGTAACTACGTATGTATGTACGTACGTACGTAATTACGTATGTCTGTATGTACTACGTAACTACGTATGTACTTACGTACGTACGGAACTACGTATGTATGTACGTACGCAACTACGTATGTATATACGTACGCAACTACGTATGTATGTACGTACGTAACTACGTATATAAGTATGTACGTAAGT
>NW_026369946.1:9983-10279 GCF_001194135.2 Octopus bimaculoides | reverse complement strand
TACGTATGTATGTACGTACGTAACTACGTATATAAGTATGTACGTAAGTAACTACGTATGTATGTACGTACGTAACTACATATGTATGTACGTACGTACCTACGAATGTATGTACGTACGTATGTAACTACGTATCTATGTACATACGTACGTACGTAACTCCGAATGTATGTACGTACGTACATATGTAACTTCGTATGTATTACGTAAATACGTAACTACGTATGTATATACGTACGTACGTAACTAGGTATGTATGTACGAACGTAACTACGTATATATGAACGTACGTACGT
>NW_026369946.1:9792-9973 GCF_001194135.2 Octopus bimaculoides | reverse complement strand
TAACTACGTATATATGAACGTACGTACGTAACTACGTATGTATGTACGTACGTATGTATGTACGTACGTAGGTAACTACGTATTTATGTATGTTCGTACGTACGTAACTACGTATGTATGTACGTAGGTACGTACGTAACTACGTATGTATGTACGTACATACATACGTAACTATGTATGT
>NW_026369946.1:9267-9689 GCF_001194135.2 Octopus bimaculoides | reverse complement strand
GTAACTACGTATGTATGTACGTACGTACGTAACTACGTATGTATGTACGTGCATACGTACGTAACTACGTATATATGTACGTTAGTACGTACGTAACTACGTATGAATGTGCATACGCACGTAACTACATATGTATGTACTTACGTACGTAACTACGTATGTATGTACGAACGTACGTACCTACGTATGTATGTATTACGTACGTAACTGCGTATGTATGTATGTACGGACGTACGTTAATACGTATCTATGTACGTACGTACGTAACTACGTATGTATGTACGTACGTTCTTACATAACTACGTATGTATGTATGTACGTACGTACGTAAATACGAATTTATGAAAGTACGTACGTAACTACGTGTGTATGTACGTACGAACATACGTAACTACATATGTATGTACGTACGTACGTAACTA
>NW_026369946.1:9072-9257 GCF_001194135.2 Octopus bimaculoides | reverse complement strand
ACGTACGAACATACGTAACTACATATGTATGTACGTACGTACGTAACTAGGTATGCATGTATGTACGTACGTACGTAACTACCTATGTACGTACGTACGTATGTAACTACGTGTCTCTCTATGTACGTACGTACGTATCTACGTGCGTATGTATGTACGTACGTATATAACTATGTGTGTATGCA
>NW_026369946.1:8681-8996 GCF_001194135.2 Octopus bimaculoides | reverse complement strand
ATCTACGTGCGTATGTATGTACGTACGTATATAACTATGTGTGTATGCATGTAAGTACGGAAGTATCTACTAGTGAATGCATGTACGTTCGTACTTAACTACGTGTGTATAGATGTAGGTACGTACGTAACTACGTGTGTATGCATGTACGTACGTAACTACGAGTGTATGCATGTACGTACGTAAGTTACGTCAAGTGTATGCATGTACGTATGCATGTAACTACATATATAAATATTACGTACATACGTACGTAACTACGTCTGTATGTATGTACGTACGTACGTACGTAACTACGTATGTATGTACGTACGT
>NW_026369946.1:7447-8671 GCF_001194135.2 Octopus bimaculoides | reverse complement strand
CGTACGTAACTACGTATGTATGTACGTATGTACGTACGTAACTACGTATGTATGTACGTACGTACTTCACTACGTAAGTACGTACGTAAATACGTATGTATGTACGTACGACCGTACATAACTACGTATGTATAAACGCACATACTTACGTAACTACGTATGGATGTGCGTACGTATGTACGTAACTACGTATGCATGTAGGTACGTAGTTACGTAACTATGTATGTATGTACGTACGTACGTAACTACGTATGAACGTACATACGTACCTAACTACGTATGAATGTAGGTACGTCCGTAAATACGTATGTATGTATGTACGTACGTAAATACGTATGTATGTACGTACGTACGCACGTAGCTACGTATGTATGTACGTACGTAATTACGTATGTATCTACCTACGTAACTACGTATGTATGTACGTACGTACGTAACTACGAATGTATATACGTGCTTACGTACGTAACTACGTATGTATGTACGTACGTACATACGTAACAACGCATTATGTACTACGTAATTATGTTTGTATGTAAGTACGTACGTACGTATGTACGTACGTAACTAAGTGTGTATGCACGTACGTACGTACCTGACTGCGGATATATGTACGTCCATACATACGTACGTGACTACGTATATATGTACGTACGTACGTAATTACGTATGTACGTTCCTACGTACGTACGTAAAAGCGTAACTACGTATGTATGTACGTACGTACGAAATTACGTGTGTATGCATGTACGCACGAACGTAGGTACGTAACTACGCATGTATGTACGTACGTAACTACGTATGTATATACATACGTACATAACTACGTATGCATGTACGTACATCCGTACGTACGTACGTAACTACGTATGTATAAAAGTACGTACGTATGTAGGTATGTATGTAAGTACGTACGTAACTACGTATGTACACACGTACGTACGTAACTACGTATGCATGTACGTACGTACGTAACTAAGTATATATGTATGTACGTACGTACGTAACTACGTACATATGTATGTACGTACGTACGTAATTACGTATGTATATATGTACATACGTAAGTAACAACATAAGTAAGTAACGAACGTAAGTAACTAACGTACGTAACTACCTATTTATGTACATACGTACGTACGTAATTACGTTTGTATGTACGTACGTACATAACTACGTATGTACAAACGTACGTATGTACAAACGTACGTATGTACAAACGTA
>NW_026369946.1:7042-7437 GCF_001194135.2 Octopus bimaculoides | reverse complement strand
TATGTACAAACGTACGTATGTACAAACGTACGTATGTACAAACGTACGTACGTACGTAACAACGTATGTATGTGCGTACGTACGTAACTACGTATTATGTACGTACATACATACGTAACTACGTATGTATGTACGTACGTCCGTAACTACGTATGTATATGCGTACGTACGTAGCTATGTATATATATGTATGTACGTACGTACGTAATTATGTACAGATGTATATACGTACGTACGTTATTACGTATGTATGTACATACGTACGTACGTGCATAACTACGTATGTATAAACGTACGTACGTAACTACGTATGTATGGGGGTACGTACGCACGTAACTACTTATGTATGTACTTATGTACGTACGTACGTAACTACGAATGTACGTACTTACGTA
>NW_026369946.1:6654-6848 GCF_001194135.2 Octopus bimaculoides | reverse complement strand
AACTACGTATGTATGTATGTAAGTTCGTACGTAATTACGTGTGTATGTATATACGTATGTACATAATTACGTGTGTATGTATATACGTACGTATCTGCGTGCGTATGTATGTACGTTCGTACGTAACTACGTGTGTATGCATGCACGTACGTATGTAACTATGTGTGTATGCATGTACGTACGTAAGTGTGTAT
>NW_026369946.1:6299-6644 GCF_001194135.2 Octopus bimaculoides | reverse complement strand
CGTACGTATGTAACTATGTGTGTATGCATGTACGTACGTAAGTGTGTATGCATGTACGTACGTACGTAACTACGTGTGTATACATGTACGTACGTAAGTAACTTCGCGTGTATACATGTACATACGTACGTATCTACGTATGTACGTAGGTACGTAAGTAATAACGTATGTATGAACGAACGAACGTAAGAACGTAACTACATATGTATGTACGTACGAACGTACCTACGTATGTATATACGTACGTACGTACGTAACTACGTGTATAAGTATTATGTACGTACGTAACTACGTATGTACGTATGTTCGTAACTACGTATGTATGTACTATGTACGTAACAACCT
>NW_026369946.1:6168-6289 GCF_001194135.2 Octopus bimaculoides | reverse complement strand
GTACGTATGTTCGTAACTACGTATGTATGTACTATGTACGTAACAACCTATGTATGTATGTACGTACGTAACAACATCTATATGTATGTACGTACGAACGTACATAACTACGTATATATAT
>NW_026369946.1:5558-6064 GCF_001194135.2 Octopus bimaculoides | reverse complement strand
ATATATATATATATATATATGTACGTACGTACGTAACAACGTATGTATGTACCTACGTACGTACTATCTACGTATGTATGTACGTACCTACGTACGTATGTATGTACGTACCTACGTACGTAACTACGTATGTATGTACGTACCTACTTACGTAGGTACGTATGTATGTACGTACGTACGTACATATCTGCGTATGTATAAACGTACGTACGTAAGTAACTACGTATGTATGTGCGTACGTATGTATGTGCGTACGTACGTACGTAACTACGTATATATGTAGGTACGTAACTACGTATGTACGTATGTACGTACGTAACTATGTTTTATGTACGTATATACGTACGTAACTACGTATGTATGTACGTACGTACGTAAATAACTACTTACGTATAAACGTACGTTCGTCCGTAACTACGTATGTATGTACGTACGTACGTAACTACCTATGTATTAACGTATTCACGTAACAACGTATGCATGTACGTACGTACGTAACTACGTAT
>NW_026369946.1:3501-4109 GCF_001194135.2 Octopus bimaculoides | reverse complement strand
ATGTATGAACAAACTTACGTAAGAACGTAACTACGTATGTATATACGTATGAACGTAACTACGTATGAACATACGTACGTAACTACGTATGTAAGTGTTTCGTACGTACGTAATTTACTACGTCTGTATGTATGTTTCGTACGTACGTAACTACGTATGTATGTTTCGTACGTACGTAACTACGTATGTATGTACGTACGTACGTAAAAACGCATGTATGTATGTACGTATGTACGTACGTAACTACGTATGTATGTACTTACGTACGTCCGTTACTACGTATGTATATGCGTACGTACGTAACTATGTATGTACGTACGTACGTAACTATGTATATATGTATGTACGTACGTACGTAATTACGTACAGATGTATATACGTACTACGTACGTAATTACGTATGTATGTAAGTACGTACGTAAGTAACAACGTATGTATGTACGTACGTACGTAACTACATGTGTTTGTAAACACGTACGTACGTGCATAACTACGTATGTATAAACGTGCGTACAAAACTACGTATGTATATGCGTACGTACGCACGTAACTACATATTATGTACTTATGTACGTACGTACGTAACTACGAATGTACGTACTTACGTA
>NW_026369946.1:2819-3279 GCF_001194135.2 Octopus bimaculoides | reverse complement strand
AACTACGTATGTATGTATGTAAGTTCGTACGTAATTACGTGTGTATGTATGTACGTATGTACATAAGTACGTGTGTATGTATATACGTACGTATCTACGTGCGTATGTATGTACGTTCGTACGTAACTACGTGTGTATGTATGTACGTACGTATGTAACTATGTGTGAATGCATGTACGTACGTACGTAAGTATGTATGCATGTACGTACGTGCGTAAGTGTATATGCATTTACGTACGTAACTACGTGTCTCTGCATGTACGTACGTACGTAACGACGTATGTATGAACGAAAGTACGTCCGAATTTAACTACGTATGTATGTACGTACGAGCGTAACTACGTATTTAAGTACTTACGTACGTAACCACGTAAATAAGTATTAATTACGTACGTAGCTACGTCTGTATGTACGTAACTACGTATATATGTATGTACGTACGTACGTAACTACGTATGTA
>NW_026369946.1:2322-2809 GCF_001194135.2 Octopus bimaculoides | reverse complement strand
ACGTATATATGTATGTACGTACGTACGTAACTACGTATGTATGTACGTAACTACGTATGTATGTACGTCCGTCCGTAACTACATATGTATGTACGTACTTACGTAACTACGTATGTATGAACGTACGTACATAATTATGTATGTATGTACGTACGTACGTAACTACGTGTGTATGTACCTACGTACGTAACTACGTATGTATATATGTATCTACCTAACTACATATATATGTATGTACGTACGTATGTATCTACGTACGTACGTACGTACGTACGTAACTACGAATGTGTAAACGTACGTACGTAACTGCGTATGTATGTGCGTATGTACGTAACTACGTATATATGTAGGTACGTAGGTACATAACTACGTATGTATAGACGTACGTAACTACGTATTACGTACGTAACTACGTATGTATATACGTACGTCCGTAACTACGTATGTATGTACGTATGTATGTACGTACGTACGTAACTACGTAATC
>NW_026369946.1:1962-2219 GCF_001194135.2 Octopus bimaculoides | reverse complement strand
TACGTATGTATGTACGTTCGTACATACATACGTGTCTACGTATGTATGTACGTACATACGTAACTACGTTTGTATGTATGTACGTACGTTACTACGTGTGTATGTATGTACGTTCGTACCTAACTACGTGTGTATGTATGTACTAACGTACGTAACTACGTGTATATGCATGTACGTACGTATGTATCTATGAGTGTCTGCATGTTCGTACGTACGTATCTACGTGTGAATGCATGTACATACGTACGTAACTACGT
>NW_026369946.1:543-1952 GCF_001194135.2 Octopus bimaculoides | reverse complement strand
TACGTAACTACGTGTGTATGCATGTACGTTCGTACGTAACTACGTATGTATGCATATACGTATGTACGTAACTACATGCGTATGCATGTACGTACGTAAGTAACTTTGTGAGTATGCATGTACGTACGTACCTAACTATGTATGTATGCATGTATGTATACACGTATGTACCTAACTACGTATGTATGTATGTACGTACGTACCTAATATAAGTATGTATGCACGTACGTAACAATGTAAGTGTGTATATACGTACGTAACTATATATGTATGTTTGTACGAATGTAACTATGCATGTATGTATGTACGTATGTAACTATGTATGTATGTATGTACGTACGTAACTATGTATGTATGTATGGACGTACGTAATTATGTATGTATGTGCGTACGTAACGATGTATGTATGAGTGTACGTAAATATGTATATATATGTACGTATGTAAATATATATGTATGTATGTACGTATGTAACTATGTAGGTATGTAAGTACGTACGTAACTATGTATGTATGTACGTAAGTACCTATGTATGTATGTACGTACGTATATACGTACGTATGTATGTATGTACGTACGTAACTATGTATGTATATACGTACGTACCTATGCATGTATGTACGTACGTACCTAACTACGTATGTATGTACGTACATACCTAAGTAACTACGTATGTATGTACGTACGTACGGAATTACGTATGTATGTACGTACGTACGTAACTCCTTAAGTATGTACGTACGTACATCCGTAACTACGAATGTATGTACGTACGTACGTAAGTGACTACGTATTCAAGTACGTTCGTACGTACGTAACTACGTATGTATGTACGTACCTACGTAACTAAGTATGTTTGTACGTACATAACTACGTACGTATGTACGTACGTACGTATGTTCCTATCTACGTATGTATGTATGTACGTACGTACGTACGTAACTACATATGTATATACGTAGGTACGTATGTACGTAACTACGTATGTATGTAAGTACTATGTACTTAACTACATATGTATGTACTACGTACGTACGTAACTTCGTACATATGTATGTATGTATGTACGTACGTACGTATCTACTACGTATGTACGTATCTACTAGGTATGTACGTACGTACGTAAATGCGTATGTATGTACGTTCGTACGTAACTACGTATGTATGGCCGTACGTAGGTAACTACGTATGTATGTACTACGTACGTGCGTAACTACGTATGTATGTCCATGCGTTCGTACTTGACTACGTATGTATATGTTACGTACGTACATAACTAAGTATGTATATACGTACGTAACTACGTATGTATGTACGTATGTATGTACGTACGCATGTACGTACGTATTATGTACGTATGTACGTAACTACGTATGTATGTACGTACGTAACTACGTATGTATGTACGT
>NW_026369946.1:374-528 GCF_001194135.2 Octopus bimaculoides | reverse complement strand
TATGTATGTAAGTACGAATGTAACTACGTATGTTTGCACGTACGTACGTAACTACGTATGGATGTGTGTACGTAGTACGTACGTTACAACGTATATATGTATCTACGTACGTACCTGCGTAACTACGTATATATATACGTATGTACGTTCGTAA
>NW_026369946.1:162-364 GCF_001194135.2 Octopus bimaculoides | reverse complement strand
ACGTTCGTAACTACGTATGCATGTATGTATGTACGTAAGTACGTACGTAAGTACGTAACTATGTATGTGCGTACGAAGGTAACTACGTATGTATGTACTATGTGCGTAACAACGTATGTATGTACGTACGTACGTAACTCCGTATGGATGTATGTACGTACGTACGTAACTCCGTATGGATGTATGTACGTAGTACGTACGT
>NW_026369946.1:0-152 GCF_001194135.2 Octopus bimaculoides | reverse complement strand
GTACGTACGTACGTAACTCCGTATGGATGTATGTACGTAGTACGTACGTTGCAACTTATATGTATCTCCGTACGTACGTGCGTAACTTCGTATAAATATACCTATGTACGTACGTAACTACGTATGTATGTACGTACGTACGTAACTACGTA
>NW_026369945.1:294-396 GCF_001194135.2 Octopus bimaculoides | reverse complement strand
CATCCTCGGTTATTCCATATATGTCGAATGTTACCAAAATCCACGAATGCAGCTGCATGTCGTAAGCGTTTTAAGGTCTGTCCAGGCCATGCACAAGTTATT
>NW_026369945.1:0-257 GCF_001194135.2 Octopus bimaculoides | reverse complement strand
TGGTCCTTGGTACCCTTGGATCCTTTTCTGCATCCCTTTTCTTCTACTGGAAGTAGAGTGTCTTCTGCAAGGAACGTATATATTTTCCTTGTGAGCATGCCTGTTAATACTTTCCATAAGAGGTTAAGACAAGCAATGGGTCGATAATTGCCAACCTCATTGCCCTTTAACCGATACTGCTCAACACTGTTGTCTTTCCTTCTACTGTACCAATTTGTAAGCAACTGTACCAATTTGCAACGCAATTCGCTTTGTGT
>NW_026369944.1:0-569 GCF_001194135.2 Octopus bimaculoides | reverse complement strand
TCCCTTGTTTACAATTAACAGGGGAAAATAAATAAACAGTTACCAGGGCAGCAAATAGTCACATATCTAATAAGGACCTAACAAGCTGTTTGCAAACATAGAAACCCCTGGTTGATGTGAAATATTTAGTATAATATATATATGAATAAACGGAGTTAAGCGCACGTGTTAATCGAATTCTTACTTCCGACATATGTTAATTGAACATATTGTCTACCGGGGTTATAATAATACTACTACTACTACTACTACTACTACTACTACTACTACTAATAATAATAATAATAATAATAATAATAATAATAATAATAATAATAATAATAATAATAATAATAATAATAATAATGAAAATAATAATAATAATAATAATAATAATAATAATAATTATCATTATTATTATTATTATCATTATCATTATTATAATTATTATTATCATTATTATTATTATTATCATCATCATCATTATTCAGTAATCTTATTTTTATTGCATACTTACTCTTCATTACCTAATGCTGTTCGATGGGATTTGTATATGTGAAGTGATTTTATTTTGTTATATTAGCTCTATT
>NW_026369942.1:0-250 GCF_001194135.2 Octopus bimaculoides | reverse complement strand
GAAAATAAGCAAGAACATATAGTGAACGTGCATAAAAATTTAGATTGCGCCGTTCACTATATGTTCTTGCTTATTTTCTCTCTCTACCTCTTCCTTCCTAATCCCAGCCTTTCTCTCCTCTCTTTTCTTCCTTTGCTATCTTTCTTTTTTTTCCATTTCTTTCTTTCTTTTTTCTCTTTCTTTCTTTCTTTCTTTCTTTATTCTCTTTCTTTCTTTCTTTATTCTCTTTCTTTCTCCTTTTCCTTTTTTA
>NW_026369941.1:0-218 GCF_001194135.2 Octopus bimaculoides | reverse complement strand
CTATCTATCTATCTATCTATCTATCTATCTATCTATCTATCTATCAATGATTCTATTTGTCTATCTATCAATCAATGTATTTATCTAACAATCAATCAATCTGTTTGTCTGTCAATCTATCTATCTGTCTATCTATCAATGTATCTTTCTGTCTATCTATCAATCTACCTTTCTGTTTATCTATCTATCTATCTATCTATCTATCTATCTATCTATCT
>NW_026369940.1:0-216 GCF_001194135.2 Octopus bimaculoides | reverse complement strand
TATATATATATATGTATGCATGTATGTATGTATATATATACACACACACATAATGTATGTATGTATGTATGTATGTGTATATCTCATGACCATATTTCTTATTCACTTTAGTCATTGGATTGCGGCCATGCATGGATGCCACCTGGAATGGTTTTGTCCATCAATCGACTCAAGCGCTACTTACTTTGGCGGTACTTTTTGTCTGATATCTAGATT
>NW_026369939.1:0-252 GCF_001194135.2 Octopus bimaculoides | reverse complement strand
TCTATTTGCTGTCCGGCAATGTTTATTCAGACACATTTTGTGATGTCGGGATTGTATCAATTAATTATTAATTTTTACCCTATATCTCTAAGAATTATATATATATACATACATATACATACATGTATACATACTTACATATGTATATATATACATATATGTATATATATATGATACAAATGTGTATATACATATCTATATATATGTATATATATGTGTGTATGCATATGCATATATGTATATATATATATA
>NW_026369938.1:0-363 GCF_001194135.2 Octopus bimaculoides | reverse complement strand
TTTTACATATATTCATCGATGCATAATATATACATACATTTATATATATATATAATATATATATATATACATACGTGTACCACGTGTGTGTGTATGATCATATGTATAAAACACACGAATACGCATATATACACATTCACATATTCATATTCATATATGCAGTTATATGTATGTATATATGTATGTATGTATGTATGTATATATGTATGTTTATATATGTATGTACGTTATGCATTCTCTAAGTTATACTTACATATCGCGTATTATCCGTATATATGTATATATATATATGGGAATATATATATATACATGCATACGTATGTGTATATAAACACATAGCTACACACAGATGCGCCCCCCCCC
>NW_026369937.1:2207-2368 GCF_001194135.2 Octopus bimaculoides | reverse complement strand
TAACATATAGACAGACGCTCTCACAAACCCATGTATATTTATGTGTGTCAGTATGTACAAGATACAGAGACTCACACACACACGTATATATGTGTGTGGTGATATGTGTGATCTGTTTTTATGTGTATGGAATCTATTGTTATTCTTGTGCAACCACAGGT
>NW_026369937.1:486-945 GCF_001194135.2 Octopus bimaculoides | reverse complement strand
ATACTATTGTTCACTTACTAATTTAGGCAAATTTAGGCATTGGGAAAGTGATGATATCCCTCAAGGCTCTGGGAGTCATTAAATGACATAAGAAAATGAAAATTCAGAAGTTCAAAGTAAAAACTTTTTTTCGCAAAGTGGAACGTTTGCTGTTGTTTTGATAGGCTGTCACAGTGACGGTTATGATACTCTCGTTTTATAAAATTTGAACGGGATAACTGAATGAATTCAGTGGTTCATAATAGAAAGAAAGAAGAATCATTTCAAAGTTGTTGATTTTACATCAACAATTATTGTGCACTTAAATGACTTACTTTGCCCTGGTGGAGCGTTCCTTCAGTTCATGTAATAATCTCTGTAAAGAACGTTATTTCAACTGCTAAATTGTAAGCCTGCAGTAAATGTATAAATATGGCTTAGCCTTCTTTCGGAGTATACATACATATATATATATATATA
>NW_026369937.1:339-476 GCF_001194135.2 Octopus bimaculoides | reverse complement strand
GGAAGGACAACAAAAGAAAGAAAGTGACCTCGATATTTAGTTATTCCTGAAATTATCCATGCCTTGTTTTCTTTATCCACCAATTTTCAGTCTCATTCATTCTCAAATAATAATAATGGATCATTCCTTTTGATGGA
>NW_026369937.1:0-321 GCF_001194135.2 Octopus bimaculoides | reverse complement strand
ATTATTATTATTATTATTATTATTATTATTATTATTATAAAGATGATGAGTTGGCAGAATCGTTAGCACGCCGGGAAGAACGCCTAGTGGCATTTCGTCCGTCTTTACGTTCTGAGTTCAAATTCAGTCGAGATTTACTTTGCCTTTGATCATTTGAGGTTGATAAATAAGTACTATTTGACTTCATGAAATTGACTCTATCCCTTCCACTCAATTGCTGGTTTTGTACCAGAATTTACAATTGATTAGATGATTATTACGAAGGCGCTGAGCTGGCTGAATTTTAGACACGCAGAGCAAAATGCTTAGCAGCATTTCGTC
>NW_026369936.1:0-640 GCF_001194135.2 Octopus bimaculoides | reverse complement strand
ATATGTATATATATTTATGTACCTATGTGTGTGTGTCTGTGTGTAAATATGTTTCTATGTGACTGTATGCATGTATGTAATGATACAGAAATGCAGTTACTTACCTTTATGTTTGTATAAGATTACAAACATTTATATTCATGCATTATAAATATACACATAAATACACACGCATATGTATTTTTGATTGTATACATATGTATCTATCTGTATATACATATATATATATGTATATATACACACATGCAGAACGAAATTAATAAAAAAAATTATTTGTACCAACTATATGCTGATTAATTTTTGCTTAGGTAGAAGCCTATTTTAAATGTATTTAATATATTAATTACATAAAATTATATTAATCCATATATCAAACATTTTATGAAAATACTTTGCTCATTAAATATCAAAATAATTTGCTCATAACCATATATCTGTGCGCTCAAATTCATACACAAACCGCATAAATGTATATACGGATATATTTTTAACAACGATTTACAAAAATTTGTTGCAACGTACGGTATAGAGAATACGCAAGTGTTCATTTATTACATCCTATATATGTGTTTGTGTGTGTAAGTCTGCAAAGATACACACACACACATATATTTGTATATATATATATATATATATATAT
>NW_026369935.1:0-326 GCF_001194135.2 Octopus bimaculoides | reverse complement strand
GGGTATTAAGGTCTGGGTTTTAGTATTTTTTAGTTCTGCTATTGCTCTATTTACTTATTCGCACATTTGTTCATATACATGTGCAAGTGTATATACATATGCATGGGTATACGTGGAAAAATGTGTGTATATATGTGTATGTATGTGTGTATGTGTGTGTATATATGTATATGGGTATGTGTATGTATATGTATGTGTGTATGTATGTATATGTGTATATATACTTATATGTATATATGTATATATGTATGTGTATATGTGTGTATATATGCATGCATGTATGTATGTGTGTGTGTATGTGTATACATATGTATATATATGTATAT
>NW_026369934.1:0-238 GCF_001194135.2 Octopus bimaculoides | reverse complement strand
GATCAACTGGAACTCTCGACGTCGTAAGCGACGGAGTGCCAACAACGTGTTCATAGGTACCGCTTAGCTCTCAATCAATGTCTCGCAAAAGGCATAAGTCCCTCTCTTTCTACACTCTTTAATGACATCATTGATTGCAAGAAGGCTGCTGGTAAAGCATAATAATAATAATAATATGTTGTTGTTGGCAACGGAACAGCCTGCTCATGAAATTAACGTGCAAGTGGCTGAGTACTCC
>NW_026369933.1:0-292 GCF_001194135.2 Octopus bimaculoides | reverse complement strand
CAGTATTGACGATTTATGTAGGAGCAGCCACACATTTTGGAAGCGATGACTAAAAGAATACGGTGCACATATGTGTTACAATACCAAGAACAAGACACCTCATGTTTTTTCATCCGAGATTTCATTTTCCTGAAGAAACTGCTATAAACATGCTGATATTCCTAGATTTTGGTGATAGTACAGTCCTGTTAAGAGGAACCTGGGCACTTGGAAACATTATTTTATACCTGAGTTTCCCTCTTCTAAATAGGTTAGCTCTACCGCGATTAAGGATCCCATCAGACCTGTACTC
>NW_026369932.1:0-515 GCF_001194135.2 Octopus bimaculoides | reverse complement strand
TCGGATCAGCTGGAACCCACGACGTCGTAAGCGACGGAGTGCCAACAACATTTGATGGATATTAGGGTTCGGAGTCAAGGTTAGCGTTAAGGTTAGACTGCATGCCAAAGGGTAACTGACCAAGTAGAATACACACTAAAGTGACAATAACATAATTATAATGATACAACACAATTATCAATTAGCCTTAACAGAAGTCTTACAAAGTTGACTCGGCAGAAATAATTGTTTCGTACTAAAACTAGAACTTGGAACACCTGGAAACGAGACTGAACACAGTAAATTATTTAGTTCGGTGCTTTAGTATGTCTGTATTTTAATTAGAACTCCAGTCTGATATGTTTATGTTTTCCTACTAATTAGAATGGTTATGCAGCTTACGTCAGGTAGGTTGGCGAGGAACCGCTCATTCGATATTCTACGTCTCTGACGTCATCATTCGCTTATTCATTGAGACGTATCATCAACTATACATACGTATACATACATACATATATATATTTATATATATATAT
>NW_026369931.1:0-6438 GCF_001194135.2 Octopus bimaculoides | reverse complement strand
ATTTTATCCTGAAAATCACCTGTGTAAATTACACAGGTGTGCAAATTACAAGGGATTTTATGGTATTGTTTATCTAACTTAAACTTAAAATGACCTGTCCGATTTTACTTAGACAAAGAAAATGAGATAAAGAAGACAGGTGACCTTGTATATCTCCAAGTCCTAAAGCCAAATGAAAGACAAAAAGTATTGTATTAAAATCTGGGGTACAGTTTTGATTTTTAATTATGAATCCAGGAAATGATGTCTTACACACGCACGCACACACACACACACACACATGTTTTTGTCTACTTGTTTTGGCAAAGCATGATTGTTGTAAATGAGCATCACTGTCATACAAGCAGCGTCGTTCATTTTCAATTTTTTGCAAAAATATGTCTGGCCTTGAGGAAATATGACTTCACTTAGAAACAGATGAAGTATGGACAGGAAGGGCATCTGACTATAGATAATCTATATCAAATTCTGGAAAGGTGGACATTTAAATGATGATGACAAATCAAATTTTTTTATAAAATTTATTTTGACTGGCATTCCAAGTTTCATCCATTGGCTCTGTTCCTCTACATCATCATCAGTCACTGCCATCACTATCATCATTACTATCATTATCACCAGCATCATCATCATCATTACCATCACCAACATCATCTATAGATTGCTATATAATCAGTGATTTTTTTTTCTTTCTGTTTCAGTCAATCTGTGTGAACATAGCTTTAGCAAGTCCCCTGTTGAGTAGGTTTGATTTGATTATGGTGCTTTTAGACAACAAAAATGAAGAATGGGACCAAGTACTGTCCAGTTACATCCTCAGTGGTAGTAAGGCAACAGGTGAGTCAATAACTGAATGTTTAATGAAGTTGTTTGCAGATCTATTCAACCCACATTGTTCAAAAGAAAAAGAGAAAAAAGAAAAATGCACTTGATAAACTACATGTTTCGAAATATATATATATATTACATCTCTTGTACATACCGTCCTGCTGTATGTATAGTTTTTGCTATGTGTGTACAAACACTTTGGTACATGTATTGTGAACTCTTTGTTAAACATACTAAGTGCAGGAGTGGCTGTGTGGTAAAAAGCTTGCTTCTCAACCACATGGTTCAGTGCCACTGTGTGGCACCTTGAGCAAGTGTCTTCTACTATAGCCTCACACCAACCAAAGCTTTGTGAGTGGATTTGGTAGACGGAAACTGAAAAACACCTATTGTATATATGTGTGTGTGTGTCCCTCCCCCCATCATTGCTTGACAACCAGTGTTGGTGTGTTTACATTCCCGTAGTTTAGCGGTTCTGTAAAAGAAAACTGATAGAATAAGTACCAGGTTTAAAAAACAAGTCCTGGGGTTGATTCATTTGTCTAAAAATTCAAAACAGTGCCCCAGTATGGCTACAGTCTAATGACTGAAATAAGTAAAAGATAAAAAATACCAGCATGGAAAGCAGACAAAACAAAGAAAAGAATTTGGATGACATGCATCATAAATCATCATTTAACACCCATTTTCCATGCTGGCATTGGTTGAATGACTTGAAAGGAACTGGCAAAGCTAGGGTCTGCCCCAAGTTCCATAGTCTGTTTTGGCTTGGTTTCTACAGTTGGATGCCCTTTCTAATGCCAGTCACTTTACAGGGTGTACTGGATGTTTTTTATGCAGCACCAGCACCCACAAAGATATTTTAACAACTCTAAAACTTTATAATCTAAATTATGTTGCAAAAGAATTGAATCACAGACAGTCTACTCATCAAAAATAGAATCACAAAAGGATTAAAGACTTAATCATCCACCTGACAGCTTTGTTTCTCTGTGAGGAGAAATCAGCTGAACATACTTCAACTCTCTGCTAAGTTGACTGGTTGGAAATTTCAGGTTAATATAAAGATTAACCTTTTTGTTACCACATTTCTGTAGAAATACACGGTCTTTGATTCTATTAATTTTGGAAAACAATAAGAAGATTTAAATAAAATAACTTTGTCATTATTAAGTGGCTGATTGGAATATGAAATTTTTTATAGAAGATTTTAATTTAGAAATGGTCTAATTATAAATCTCACAGAGAGAATTAAGCAGCAGTGTTACGATAAAGCAGTTGTATACTGTCAACTCAATGTGACAGTCCCAATAGTTCACTTTAAAACAAGAAGTCTGTATCATAGAATCAAAGATTGGTTTCAGGCATGTTAGTACTAGAGATACACGTCTTTATTTCAATTAAATACTAAAAAACAGTTGAGTTTAGTTATATAACTGTGTTATCATGAGCTGGTACATAAGTTAACATGAACATTTTTATTAAAAAAAAAGGGTTTTAGTTTAGATCACTTTAAAACAGAAAGTTTGTATTGTAGAACTAGGAGTAGTTTCAAGTGAGTTACAGAACTCATAGACTGATAATCATACTATATTTAACCCTTTTGTTACTATTTAAAAAAAAATTAAACCAAGGTAACAGTTATTTATTTAACAAAAGAAAGACAAGGAAAAAAAAGGAGAAAAAACATCAATGCAACACTGAGTGATTCAATTGGTTGCATACCACAAGATTCACTTGCAGCATTACCACAAGTGGAAATACACTGTCCTTGTTCCAATTAATTTTGAAATTAATGAAGAGAACAGTAGTCAGTTAACTTTGTCATTGGGATTTGAAACATAAATTAACATAGAATTTTTATGGAAGGTTTTAGTTTAGATCACTTTATGGCAAAGTTATTTCATAGAGTCACTGGGGTGGTCTCAAGCAGAAGGCTTTTGAGAAAAGTGAGATAATTCTACATAGTTGTCACTTAAATAATCTCTTACACAGGGAAATTGACTGAGGCATCAAAACATTTATGGAACATTGAGAAACTGCAGACATATTTATCGCTAGTGAAAGATATCAACCCCGAACTGTCAGATAATGCCAGTAGGTAAGTTCCATTGATATTGTTTTTATTACCTTCTAAATCAAGTGATTTTACAATCCAATGTCTTTGTTTATTAATATCAAATAACTCTGAAGTCTGTACCAGTTTAAAATCCTTATTTAGTTCCTTCGTTATTAGTTTGTTATAAGTGTTGACATGAAAAAAAAAAAGTTTCGCATTTTGTCTCCTGGAACCAAAATTCCAGGAGCTTTCTTCAGATTTGTAAGTAAATCCTTCACTTTACAGAGGTGATTCATCATTATCATCATCGTTTAACGTCTGCTTTCCATGCTGGCATGGGTGGGACGTTTGACAGGAGCTGGCCAGCCAGAATCCTGCACCAGACTTCTGTGACTGTTTTGGCAGAATTTTTACTGCTGTATGCCCTTCCTAATACCAACCACCCAGCAGAGTTAACTTTGTGCTTTTTACGTGGCACAAGTACAGACGAGGTGACTTTTGGCAAAGTTTGTTTACAGTTGGATGCCCTTCCAAACAACAACCGCTTTACAGTGTGGACTGGGTGCTTTTTAAGTGGCACCTGCACTGATAGGGTCACCAAATAGCCTGCAAGCAAACAACCTGCAAGACGAAAATCTTTTGGAAGAGGTAATCTTGTATCAGATGATGAAAGGTTATAGTGAGACAGAGAGACAGAAGCAGGTGTCTTGCTATAGAAGAGGTACAAGGTTACCTGCCTGGAGAGAGAGAGAGAGAGAGAAAGAGATCAGGAATGAAGACAGAAACAGGTGTGCTGCCGCAAAGGAAATTCATGGTTACCCAACCTGAGAGAAGTGCAGGAGAGAGTGAGTAGGATAGAGATGGTAGCAAAGTGCTGGGCATACTCACAAGGGATGGGGGATCAGAATATAAATGGGATGGTCAAGTAAAGGCAGGGTGAGATATAGATGGTGACAAGTGCCAGGGCATACCTTAAGGTTCGAAGGTCATTAATATAAGTGCAGGATATTGCCAAAGAAGCATAATTAGAGAGTGGGGAACGGAAGTGAGTAATGAAAATATGAGTATATATAGAGTGGTGGGCATTACTGGATAGCAATTGATACAGAGAAACAGGACCATGAGTACAGGTTTGGGGAGTGAGAGGTAGGCATAGTGCATGAAGGTGGAAATGTGAGGAAGAGAAGAGATGTAGATTGATTTGTTGGGGTAGAGTGTGTGAAAAGTTAACACAGGTCAGGGGCTAGCAGATAGCAATGATACAGTGAGACAGGGCTAAGAGGACAGGATTGGGGAGTGGGAGGTAAGCATAGTGCATGGAGTGGAAATGTGAGGAAGAGATGTAGTTTGGTTTATTGTGGTAGGGTGTGTGAGAAGTTTTCTTAAGTGTGGGTGGGACACAAAAGCACTTCTAGAACTCAGTTTCACTGATGTAGGCGAGTCTTTTCAAGAACCTCATATCACCAGACATCTCAGTCCATTGTCATTTCCTATGTGAGGCCCAACATCCTGAGATCGGTCCTTACCACTTCATCCCACATCTTCCTGGGTTTCCCTTGTAGCAGCACAAGCAGTCAGCGCCATATTGGATGAGATCTCGTGGCAGCCATTGCCATCTCCGAGACTGGAGCGAGACTCACCTGCATCCATTTGCCATGCGCGATATCACAAGGCTCGTGATGGCAAACTAGATATAAGGGCCCAGCAAAACAGATTCTATCTTTTATTCACACAGCTTGAGATGGCATACGGAGAGCAACACACTTCACCTTCTGTGTAACTTGTAAATAAAGCTGGTTGAGAATTTGCATTTTACTTAAGACTTCTTTCCTCGCCTGCTGAAGCCTGAAACAACACAAGGAACAAAAATTAATGGGAGAAGTCGATATTCAGCCGATATCATGAACCTTGCCTCCCATTATACCCTCTTCCACAAGTACCATTCAATTTCAGTGATTGGCACTTCTTTAAGAAACTGTCTTCATTCATACGCATCACATGTCCAAACCATTGTAGTCTTCTCTCTTGCATGCTACATTTGATTCCTCTTATACCCAACTTTTCTCTCAATACATTTGCACTTTGTCGTACATGTGCACTGATGTTGCACATACAACAGAGCATACTACCTTCATTTCTCTCCAGTCTATGCATGTCTTCTGCATTCAGGGCCCATGTCTCACTACCATGGAGTATAGCCATTCACACCCAAGCATCATACAGTCTACCTTTCACTCTTAGAGAGAGTCCTTCTGTTGCCAACAGAGGTAATAGCTCTCTGAACTTTCTCCACCCTATTCTTATTCTAGAAACAATACTTTTAGAGCATCCTCCACCATTGCTAATTTGGTTACCTAAACTTATTGTTCCTGCACATCTGCCACATACAAAGACGACTTTATCTGTTAATCTACCTGTGATTCAACTGCAGTTTATACACAGTGATATATAAACATAAAAAAACTGAAACAGCCTTAGAAGAAGTAGCATATCAAAAAATATTCTGAAGTTAACGGTGGATCTATTAGGAAATATTGAAAATGAAACTGTTGAAAACATGAATAGAAGCCCCATATGAACAAATAATGATTGAATAATAACCAAATAGTTTCAAGTTAAATATCACAAATTTCTTCATTTGTTGCTTGGCCATAATTCACATCAGCAAATTTCGTTTACTTGTATCTCATCTTTTTCAATTTTGTCATTATGTGCATCTGGTACATTTACATCAAGACCAGACAAAACATCCTGTAAGCATGTGTTTAAGAGGCTATGTTTTACAGTCTGTCCACAAGGAGCAACTCCACAACATTCAAAAGCACACTTTGTAGTTTCTTTATTTAAAGTGGCAACAGCTTGGGTCACAAAGTTCACTATCTCTTGATAAGAAGGTTTTTTTGCAATATCCTTTATTTGTATACTCCTTTTTGCCATTTGAAAACCAATTCTTCCATTCAGCATGAAGGGCATTCTTGAAAGGACCAATAACTGATACATCTAACGGCTGCAAGTAAGATGTTGCTTTAGGAGGTATAAGGTTAAGAATTGTATTCTTACGTTTGAACACTTCTAGAAGCTCTGTTTTCTTGTTAACTAAGCATTCATCTGTGAATAGCACTGAATTTTGAGCATGGAACAGTTGTGCTGTTCTCTGCCCAAACACTTTGTCAACCCTCAGCTGCATGGGTTCATATGTGATTGATCCCCTGTTGGAGACTGTTAAGTAAATATTCTTTGGGCACATTTTTCAATCCTTTAAGGATAATCATTGTTTTCAACACCTTTGCTGCAGCATTAACACACAACACAACAGTAAAATGAGCTTTGGTAGCACCACCGTGGCTAGCATCTGCATTTTTATTGCCAATAAAGTCTATGGTTGTTGAACTCAACATATCAACATATACAGGTATTTCATCCATATTATAGATCTGGTCAGTATTCTTATCTGCTGTTAATACTGGAATGCTATCTAGATAGTCGCTGTGATTTGTGCCCTTTCTCCAAGTGTTTTATTGTCTGCTTGACCAACATGTGTAATCTTTCTC
>NW_026369930.1:0-1077 GCF_001194135.2 Octopus bimaculoides | reverse complement strand
ATACATATATATGTGTGTGTGTATGAATAAGTTATAATGTTGCTTTAGAAAAACACCTGTTGCTTTTCTTTATTCCTGGAGGCAGATAAGAAAGAAAGGAAAATTACTTTGTTGTATCCAAAGTTTTCAATGCTTTTGTCAAAAATTTACTCAATGATTCTACATACATAACCTTAAACTAGAAATGTCTATATGTGTGTGTGGCATATGTTTAAACTATTCATAACTATAAAACTCATAATATTACATAGTCATGCCTTGGGTATTCTTCTATGCATTCAGCCAGTTATTGTAAGGATAAACTTGATGTTTGCTTCAGAATAACAAATAATCTAGAACAATCTCTTGTACATAATGACACTGGCACAAACAATAAACTTAAATGTAACATGCTTTCATTCAAAAGAATCTATTCTTACCAGCAAAATTCTATCGCTCCCTTTAAAATTACGATTTAAGCATTGATGACTAAGCCCAAGAATTCCAGCATGATGTGCTGCTTGACTGGTCCCCCATCTCTCTCTTTATATATATATCTTTCTCTCGCCATGCCTCCGTCTATCTCTCTCTCTCTAAATCAGTCTCTCTCTCTCTCTCTCTACTCCTCTCTATCGTAGTTTCCTTAAGGATTCAGGTTCCGGGTATATAAATAAGAAATCACTTCTAAATTGTCTTAATCTCTTCTCCGCTGACATACTACGACGAAGTCTCCAAGATTATGCTGCAGATAAGATAGAGATCTTTATTTATTTACGGCCTCAACATTTTTCTCTTATACCTTTTTGCGCTTTAGTCTGTTCTCTATTATTTATCTGTTTCTCTCCATGAAATTCAATTGAACTCAGTTTAAGCTTAGCCATCTTTCCTTGCACAAAGGCTTCCTAAATTCATGCTACTTATCTATTCTATTTACCTAGGTTTCATTGCTCTTTTAAAAATTACGATTTATGCATTGTTGTCTCTCAAATATTTAGAATCTACGATTAAGAAGTCTATCTCATGGCTGGTGGGTGACACCCCCCTCTCAACCGGAAGTTCATTCCTCTGTCATCCCACCCCTCCACCGGAAGTTCATTC
>NW_026369929.1:0-211 GCF_001194135.2 Octopus bimaculoides | reverse complement strand
TATGTACATATACATACATATACATATATATATACACATACATATACATATACATACATATGTATGCACATACACACACATGCATACATACTTACATACATACATATATACATATACATATATACATATACACATACATATATACACACATACATAACATTACCCTCACACATACACACACACACACACACACACACACACACACACACAC
>NW_026369928.1:0-327 GCF_001194135.2 Octopus bimaculoides | reverse complement strand
TTTTAAGCTATGCTTTATGTCAACACTGTTTAAATACGTTATTTGAACTATGTTCTATGAGTCAATTGTGCTATTTTTTGCGTGTCGTTTTATTACTTTGAATTACAACTTCAGTTCAGTAGTGCTACTGTTTACTATCTCCTGCTTATCAGGTTTGTTTCATAGTACATTAATCGGCTGTTTCTCGTACCTTCCTTACCCCCACCGCTCTTACTATATATTCTGTATAGGGTATTGTCAAGTTGAATAAATTCAATCTCTTTCCTGTTTTGTAATTGTGTAGTGACATTAGTTACAGTTTGGGTGTGTAAGCTGTTATCGTTGAAA
>NW_026369927.1:0-345 GCF_001194135.2 Octopus bimaculoides | reverse complement strand
TCCAGGTCATCATTTCAGCAGTATTGCATGTACTAACCTGGCTAGCATAATGCTGTAACAATCTAAGGAAATGTAGTTCCAATTCGGTCAATTATAAGACGAGCACTTCGCTAATCAAAGACATGTAGATCCAGTAGGCATGTTATAATCCTCACAAAGTGAATAATCATTTTAATTGAGAAGAGAAATCCAATGAAGGTTACCCATGATTCTCTGAACGAATGTCATTTATTTCATAGTAATTATGAAGTTATGCCGTTCGTACAATAAGCACAATAAAATTAACGTTCTTTCACTTTCTCATATAAGCCGGTCGTAATTCAAATTAAAACGATATCATTTATT
>NW_026369926.1:218-330 GCF_001194135.2 Octopus bimaculoides | reverse complement strand
CTTTGCCCAGGCTATTCTTATTCTAGCAGCTACATTTTCAGCGCACCCTCTCCCCGCTACTCACTTGGTCACCTAGGTAATGGAAGCTATCAACTACTTCTAGTTTTTCTCC
>NW_026369926.1:0-208 GCF_001194135.2 Octopus bimaculoides | reverse complement strand
ATCAACTACTTCTAGTTTTTCTCCCTGGAATGTGGCAGAAGTTCTCTGCATATCTTCAAAGTGTTTATTGCTCCTGAGCACTATCTTCCTAGTTAACCTTCCTTTGATATTGCTGTATCTCTTATGTGTCCATAGCTTACACTGATTACATCTTATGAAGTTTCTACCTATACCTTTTCTACAGATCGAGCAGAGCCATCTACCTGAA
>NW_026369925.1:0-574 GCF_001194135.2 Octopus bimaculoides | reverse complement strand
TATATATATATATATTTATATATGTGTGTGTGTGTGTGTGTGTATGCATGTATGTATATATGCATTTGCATGTGTGTATACAGAAAGTAGTTGATCATGTTTTTGTTCCAGCAAACGAATAACTACTGAAATTTGCATTTATAATACATACAAAGTTGAGTGTGTAAATATGCATGTCTGTTTGTAGAATTTTTGGATGACTTGAAATAAATTTGAGAAAATATGCCAATCACTGGAATTAGAAGCAAGATATCATAGCTGCTAAAGCAATCATATGACGTTGAGCAGCTTAACTCAAGTGTCTGCTGGTTCTCATCTTCATGTACATGAGTATGTGACTTGTCTTTTCATTGAGTACCAGGTATCTGTTAACAGAGGCCTTCATACACACATCTCTCTCTGTCTCCCCTCTCTTTTCTATGATTGTTAATGCCCTTTGCCATTATTTCCTAGGATTGACATATAATTAAATGTTAACAGCAATATACAAATGTGTACTCATATATTAGTATACACTCCCTCTCACTCTCTCTCTTTCTCTCCCTCATTATATATATATATATATATATATATA
>NW_026369924.1:0-273 GCF_001194135.2 Octopus bimaculoides | reverse complement strand
ATATATATATATATATATATATATATATATCTTCACACACATCCACGTCCACTACTCTCGGTGAGCGCGGTTTCAAACAGTACAGTTCTTCACTTCACATGATTTATAAATTGATATTGATATCAAATGTTGAATGATATGAATTTAATCTCGATTAGCAATCTCATATTTTCAAACATTAGGTGGAAAATTGCTTTGTCGCTGCAATGCTGTAATATGAGTTCCGGTTCTAGGTAGTTATCGTAATCGTGAGCATGCGCAGTGTAACTTGCG
>NW_026369923.1:168-515 GCF_001194135.2 Octopus bimaculoides | reverse complement strand
TGTGTGGGGTGTGTGTGTTTGTGTGTGTGTGTGTGTGTGTATACATGTATTAATGTTTATATGCTCTGCCATCGGTGTAGCCAGCCCACTTATGCATACCTTTCCTTCATTGGACACTAAACTCCGCTTGCGAAAACCTGTTGAGGCAAGTGAAATCGGAATCGAACTAAATTCGACGACTGGCGCCCATGCCAACGTCGTCTCCTTCATTGGACACGAAACTCAGCTTGCGAAGACCTGATGGGGCAAGCGAAAGCGAAATCGTGATGGCACCAGAGCCCAGCATCACCTTCCTGGCACCTTCCTGGACTGGTTCGTGCGCTGGTGGCATGTAAAATACACCATTT
>NW_026369923.1:0-158 GCF_001194135.2 Octopus bimaculoides | reverse complement strand
ACCTTCCTGGCACCTTCCTGGACTGGTTCGTGCGCTGGTGGCATGTAAAATACACCATTTTGAGCGTAACCGTTGCCAGTACCGCCTGACTGGCCTTGTAGGGTTTTCGATGTAAAAGCACCCACTACACTCTCGGAGTGGTTGGCATTAGGAAGGGC
>NW_026369922.1:0-620 GCF_001194135.2 Octopus bimaculoides | reverse complement strand
AATTAATTATTACATTCTTGTATTTGTGTAGTTACCTCAGTATATACACAGTCACACACACACACACACACGCACACATATACGCGCACAAACAAATTCATATTCATACACACACACACACACTAAAATACACATATGCAAGCGTGAACAGACACGCATACAAATATATACACATATGTAAACTCACAGGTACAGGCACACATATACATATATACACACACACACACAACACAAACATTTACTCACTCGTACACACCCTCCTCTCAAATACAAGCATATACTCACACGTGTACACATACACGCACAAATATACACAAATAAACACTCACACACACAAACTTACACACACACACACACACACATGTAAATATCTCTTGTTGCCAATTATGAAATCAGGAATTATTCCTTATTTTTCACAAGCTCCTATATTAGCTAAAATATTGTATTAGCACTATTTATCTGACCCCTCCTCTCTCTTTCTCTCTCTCTCTCTCTCTATCTATCTATCAATCAATCTATCTATCGTTCTCTCTCTCTCTTTCTTTCCCTCTTTCTCTCTCCACACACACAAATACACATAAATATACGAAAAGCATATGCAACTATATATATATATATAT
>NW_026369921.1:0-286 GCF_001194135.2 Octopus bimaculoides | reverse complement strand
AATCGTCTCTCTTGCACACCACAACTGATGCTTCTTAGGTCTAACTTTTTCTCAAGGTACTTACACTCAGTCGAATATTCACACTGACATTACACATCCATTGGAGCATACTGGCTTCGTTTCTTGCAAGCTTACGCAAGTCCTCAGCAGTCATGGCCCATGTTTCACTGCCATGTAGCATGGCTGTTCGTACACATGCGTCATACAGTCTGCCTTTTACTCTGAGTGTGAGGCCTTTTGTCACCAGCAGAGGTAAGAGCTCTCTAAACTTTGCTCAGGCTATTCT
>NW_026369920.1:0-250 GCF_001194135.2 Octopus bimaculoides | reverse complement strand
ATATATATATGTATGTATGTATGTATGTATGTATGTATATATGTATATAAGCGTGTGGGGTTATGAGACTGTGTGGAACTGTTCAAAGTAACATCGGACTAATAGAACATTAGAATGTTAGTTGCTGTGAGTTTTCCGCTTTTGAATAATATCTAACTAGTGTCTTTATTTGCAGCATCAATCATTTAATTATGCCATTGCTCAACAGAAGGGAAACAAACGTAAAACGAAAATGGCAATAAAAAAAAAA
>NW_026369919.1:0-422 GCF_001194135.2 Octopus bimaculoides | reverse complement strand
AAAAATTAAAATTAAATTAAGTTTCACAGTATAAAATATATTAATATATATCTAGTTTTAGAGAAAAGAACCATCGATGAAAATCCACTGTCAGATATAGAAAAATTAATAATTAAAAGCACAATAAATGAGTATAATATAATACAAAGTAAATATCATAAGACAATGATAATATTATCATTATCTTTATCATTATCTTGATCTTATGATATTTACTTTGTATTATATTATATTCATTTATTGTGCTTTTAATTATTAATTTTTCTATATGTGATAGTGGATTTTCATCGATGGATTCATGAACCTTGGTTCTTTTCCCTAAAACTATATATTTATATATAAGGGGTGACTTATCCTGTCCAGGCTATATTTTTAGCATTATCCTGTGTTTGAGAATTTAAAATCACTTCTTTAACTTTCTA
>NW_026369918.1:0-734 GCF_001194135.2 Octopus bimaculoides | reverse complement strand
GACAGTGTTGGAACTCTTTTAAACAAAATAATATATATATATATATATTTGAGCGCACGCGCGCATGTGTGTATGTAGATATAATCACTACAAATATATTGTCACAACTTACGATATATGAAAAAGATTTAACATTCATTTACATATAAAAATATATTTCGCGCACATTCACGTGCGCACACCTGCTCACAGGTTCCATGCACTTAAATACACAAAGACTTAAGCGTTATACACAAAAACAAATCACATGCAAAATTCACGAATACACACAAATGCCCAGTTTTGTGAAGGCACAGGCATCCATCATCATAGATACATATATCTACAACAGATTCTAAGAAGACAAATCTTCAATAAATGAAAGAAATACTGGCAGACACACGTGCAAACACACACATACACAAAGAAAATCATACATACATGCTTACACACACACACACACACACACACACATATAACTGACACTCCGTCGGTTACGACGACGAAGGTTTCAGTTGATCCGATCATCGGAACAGCCTGCTCGTGAAATTAACGTGCAAGTGGTTGAGCACCCCACAAACACAAGTACTCTTAACGAGATTCAGCATGACACAGAATGTGACAAGGGTAGCCCTTTGAAATACGGGTACTATTTATTTTTGCCAGCTGAGTGAATTGGAGCAACGTGAAGTAAAGTGTCTTGCACAAGGACACAACGCGTCGCCGGGAATTGGACTCACGACCTTACGATCGTG
>NW_026369917.1:0-254 GCF_001194135.2 Octopus bimaculoides | reverse complement strand
TGTATGTATGTATGTATGTATGTATGTATGTATGCGTGCATGCATGTATACATGTGTTTGCATGCATGTTTGTATGTACATAGGTATGTATGCACACACTCACACACACACTCATACACACAAACAAACACACATATATATATATATACAATTGGATGCTTAACCACAGAGGATCATCGGGGGAATATTTTATTGTATTATGTTGCAGAGATCAAATGTCTAACATGTTAACGTATACATATATATATATACAT
>NW_026369916.1:0-498 GCF_001194135.2 Octopus bimaculoides | reverse complement strand
TATATATGTGTGTGTGTATGTGTCTGTATATTTGTATGCGTTTGTTTATGTTTGTTTTATGTATGTATGCACCTACGTACACACAAAGATAGCTAACTACCTAGTTCGACTGACAGAGAGAAAGCGAAAGATATATGAATACATTCATACATGCGTTTACTCAAAGTTAGACATTTAATGTGAACAACAGCTACATGCTCAGCTTAGGCAGACTATTGAATTTACGGTGAATACTATGTTCGCCATTAATGCCACTGTCATGTTACATAACAAGTTATTCTTCTGATCACATTCTTTAAAGAAACCTTTTATATAAGATCATACTGATATTCATCTCAATTTTTATGTACTATGCAGGGATTCGCTACAAACACATAGCCGGCCACGACGATAACAACAACAACAGCAAAAACAACAACAACAACAACAACAACAACGCCAGAGAAGAGCCAAGTAGAAAAAAAAATGATAAAAATGTAAACAAAATCTTATTAGTTA
>NW_026369915.1:0-368 GCF_001194135.2 Octopus bimaculoides | reverse complement strand
TACACACACACACACACACACACACACACACACACACACACGCACATGCGGACACACATAATTCTTATTCTCACGGGCCATGCTCCTTAGAGGATAGGCCCGGACTCATACGTCATCACAGCAGCTAAAAGTAGCGCAATTGGCGCACTTTGTAATGAGACTTATGATCAGTGCTGTGTTTACAAAATAGATAGAGGGCAAAAGAGACGGGGGTGGGGTGGGGGGTAAATAATGCGCAGTTGTCCATATATATATATATACACTCACACACACACACACGTACACACCGGCACCCACACACGCACACACTTGTATACAGTGACTCACGCATAAATGCACACACATATGCACACACGTACAAACATGTA
>NW_026369914.1:0-497 GCF_001194135.2 Octopus bimaculoides | reverse complement strand
CTGCTTGTGTGGCATGGTGCAGAGTCCTGTTGCCAACCATAGGGTCTTCCAGTAGCTACTCTCTTCACCAGCACAGCACTATCTCTTCCAAGCACTTGATGTAGGCCTCAGTGTTGAGTCTGAGGCTGTGAGGGAAGATGACTGGAGACATAACGTCACCATCTCTAGTTATCACTCCAAACACCATGATGTTGACTGGATGTTTGATTTTTATCACACTCAGTACATGTCCTCAGATTGACACCCAAATACTGTAGTGTTTGTATTGGAGCTTCTGGTGTGAATGCCAAGTAGTATTGCATGTCATTTCCAAATTTCTGGCAGAGTAAATTGTGTCATAGTGCTGTTTTTGGCACAGATGGTGCCCAGCTGACCCTACTATACTATGTAATCAACAAAATCAAAAACAAATAATGCACATGTGCAAAATTTAAAATATATTATGGCAACAATTCACCCATCGCACCCTGTATATACATATAAATACATACATCTAT